>NC_079224.1:13705483-13725287 GCF_029633865.1 Lampris incognitus | reverse complement strand
GTAATAGGGGTTCTCCTTCTCGCCGGTATGGTCTTTCAGACCATGGTCTGTATGGACCTTTTTTTAGAATGTATTCTTATTTATTTTTTACCTTTTTCTCCATTTCCTTCGCAGTCTCCAGCTCTCTATCATGAAATCCCTCCACCTTGACAAATTAACTTTCAACTTGCCAACCGTGTTCACTTATCTATCTATCTATCTAAACCTGCCGACCAAACAATCCGCCCTCGCTGTTCGCCGCCACCCCACCGCCACCAGGGCGATGATGGTCACTTCTTTCCCATTTTTTTGTGAGGGGGGTGGGGAGGGCATCCATAGACTAAATTTATGGGGGTCTCCTCCTGTGCATTTATATGTTTCGGGATGGGGTTCAAGGCAAACTATCTGCCACAACACTTAGATACTAACTAAAGATGAAGATGTGCGCCTCTCTGAACTGAACCACTGCATGTGTGTGTGTGTGTGTGTGTGTATGTGTGTGTGTCAGTTACATGTTCCCTATCTGGCAAAACAGAAACTCCACATCAGTTTCACATGCATCAATATTTCACACAACCCATCACTGACGACTGCCGGTAAGGAATAAGATAGAGAATTACACCCCCACTCCCCTCCCCTCCCCTCCCCACCCACTCACCCATCCACGTTCAATCTCTTAGGGCCCCACAGTGAAGCTGCAGGGTATAATAGCAGGTTTAACATGGAGCAATGTCGACTGACTGGAAAGATAGGAAGCGACTTGACAGGAATTGGAAGTATATGGAGGACCAATTACCCCCATGGTGATGGCAATATACTAGTGTGGCTTTGGGCTGGGGCTGCTGCTGGTGTAATTGATGTTGCTTGGTGGCTGCCAGAGAGGCTGGAGGCGTGTAGACCTAAGAGACAGTTCCTCTAATAGGCCCTGCCAGGGGTCGTGGCGTACAGAACAGACCAAAGCACTTATAACCCGACCAGTTCTCTGGGTTCTCCTGCCAACGCTCACGGTATGAGGAGGGGAGAGCAAGCCCACACGAACTGTGCTGACCCGCATACCATACCATACAATACACCATGGCCATCACACCCACACCTACTTACTTGTCAACACTGAAACACTCTTGGGTGTGAGGATATTGCAAGATGCTTTTACTGTTGTCCTACCTCAAAATGTTGTGTTTACGTCCTTGCACCTTTATACAAGAAAAAGTTCTACTGAATGCAGTTGCCATTATTTGCCAACACACCCCACTCTTAAAAATTTGGATCTGGAACTTTTTCGATCAAACATGATTCCCTGCAAGACATTTTCTCCATTATAGAAAGAGACAGGAAGTTGACGCCATTTAAAAAGTCTAGCCAAATAAAGCTACAACACTGAGGATTCACATGCAAACAAATGTCCTACCTGAAAGGTAAAAAGCCGTCGTATTGGGCGTCCGGGTAGACTGACAGTGAGGGGAGTCGCCTACCCACACGGGATCGCCTGTTTGAATCCCCGTGTTACCTCCGGCTTGGTCGAGCGTCCCTACAGACACAATTGGCCGTGTCTGCGGATGTGGGTATGTGTCCTGGTCGCTGCACTAGCGCCTCCCCTGGTCGGTCGGGCACCTGCTCGGGGGGGGGAGGGGGAACTGGGGGGGAATAGCGTGATCCTCCCACGTGCTACAGCCCCCTGGTGAAACTCGTCACTGTCAGGTGAAAAGAAGTGGCTGGTGACTCCATATGTATGGGAGGAGGCATGTGGTAGTCTGCAGCCCTCCTCGGATCAGCAGAGGGGGTGGAGCAGTGACCAGGACGGCTCGGAAGAGTGGGGTAATTAGCCGGATACAATTGGGAGAAAAAGGGGGGGGGGATCTAAAACAAAAATGCTAACGCACACTGTCTGCTTTGAGCTTCATAAGAAAAATATCGTGGCGCATAGAATACCACATCTTCACCAAAGCAGCCATACGTGGAAGAGGAAGGCTGGTAGAGACAAGTTGAAAAAAGAAGCAAATCTGCTGTGGCTAGACCGCAGACACGCCCGACTGAGCTCATAGAAGACCTCCACCAACAGATACTACGACATTAATATCTAAAACTCAAGTTCACTCACATCCTTTAAACAGTGGGGAAGGTGCCGACACATTGGCACTGGCAGCTCATTTCGAAAGTGTGTCTGGGATTTTGAGGGGTCAGGCTCCACTGCATCTATTTGTTTCACTGTAGGTGTCAGTAAGTTAAACTAAGGCAACGTTCCTCAGGATAGTACCTTTTGAAACAGAACTCATTCAATATTGTAGCGAATTCAGGGGGCAACCACTGGAACTGCCGCAGCCGGGACACGAACCCGTACCCCCCGCAACGCGAGAGACATCGCTAACCGCTCGACTAAAGGGTCCGACCCGTTAGCCAAGGGCCAACGTGTCTACTTATCCATGCACGTTACACTATATTAACAATCCATCCATTATCCAAACCGCGTATCCTGCTCTCAGGGTCGCGGGGATGCTGGAGCCTATCCCAGGAGTCACTGGGCGGCAGGCAGGGAGACACCCTGGACAGGCCACCACGCCATCATCAAATGGAAATTTCGAAAGAACGACAGCCCATATGCTAATAAGCTAAACAGGAGTTCCAACTGAGCACAGCAGCCAGGGAGGCGTTCCATACGATTCTACTGATTTTGATCTCCATTAAATAATTAGTAGTTCAATCAAGAATATAATTGCTTTTCGTTTGAATTAGTGACGGCCGAAATCAAGGTGATCATCAGGGAGATGTTTAGAACAACATCATGGGTGGGGAGCAGCATCATATGTTGCAGCAACTGCGTATTACAATATTAGAATCTGCCTCTCCGAAAGTCCCATTATGCGAAAAAGGGGAAAGGGAGGTGTAGTCCTGCCATAATTTCATTATGGAAACAGACCTAAATAACATGAAATCATACATTTTGAAACATTACTTCATCTCAACAGCTTAAATAAGTAAATAATTCAGTCCATCAGTTCATCATTTATTCTAAAAAACAGTTCACAGTTCATTTACATCTATAATGCAACTATCTGACAGCTTTATTAAGTTTCCTTTATTAATCCCCTTGGGGAAATTCAGTTACTGCAAATTAACTTCATTGAAACCTTTCGAGGTTTCAGTAAAGTTCATTTGAATAGTTTGATTGGTATGCACACGAGCCAGCAACACAAAATACATGCCACTGTCAGCCTTTCTGTAATCCGGTTGGTCACCTGTATGTCCAGTTAAATCCTTCCGAAATGGAGAGGGGCGGGCCTTAGCTGCATGGCGTTAGGGCTTGTCAGTATTGCCAGCAGAAGTGAATGTATGAGTTGAACTCTGCTAATGTGGCGCAGTAAAAGCTCAATTAACTCCACTGGGTTAACGAAGAGTTGTACCATTGGGGTTGAGTTTTGTTCATTATATTTATCAAGTAAAAAAAAATTGTGTTATTTATGCTGTACTGATGTTATACAGTGTAGAGTTTGTATAGCTAATCGAGGTTAGCATATTAGCATACTTGGCTATAGGTTAGTAGCCTAGCTAATTCTAGACCACAGAATGAGAACTAGGTGTGCTTAGCCAATTTATCTGTATCAGAGCGACCTCTGTGCCTGGCAGACCGGTGTGGATGAGGAAACCCTCCTAGGATCACTAGGACAGCAGATTTGTTGAATCCTGCTTTGCCTGGCTACCCTTGCTCCTGCTCATCGCTCGCCAGCTGTCTTCCTCTATTTGTCATCTTCCATTTTGAATCAGTCTTCACAATTCCACTGCATTCTCAACTACCTCAAAGAAAATTCACCTATCCCCGAGTACAAATCCAAGTTGCATGTGAAGTTTATTTTATTTGCTTGCTTTAGCAAGTGAAGCGGCCACATTTCAGTTTCTAGGCCCCTACACTCACTAGTAATGATTCAGGCCTGCACCGTTTCATTTTGACTTGATGCATGCTCAATAATCCAGGTAAGGAAATCCCAGAAAGTGATGTTCAGTACCGCCTACCAACAGGTTAAGAATAGATGCCAGAAACTTCGAGATGTTATAGGTCACTGAGTTAATCATACTAACAATAGGCCTTAATGGTACATCCTGTTTATGTATCTTAGGTAAACCATACACACTAGGTGTAGCTTCCCCTGGGTATAATCTGTGGTACAAAATTCTGTCAATAGCATTGTCCTGTTCTAACAGCTTCAGACAGTATATCACCTTTTTTCTTGCAACCACTACCTGGATCTCGTTTCATATGTATGTCGCTAAGTAACATCATAACTTTCTCGTGATATTCTGTCTGGTTTAATACAACAGTGCATCTGCCTTTGTCTGCCAGAAGCTGATGGTATTGTCCTTACTGAGAGTCGTGAGTGCGTTCCTCTCATCTCTGTACTACATTTCACTTACCACATTAACTCTGTGGACAACCCCATCAAGTTCACCAGGGAAGATGTGAAAAATGACTGGTCAGCCTTCTTAGACTGAAACTGCAACTGGTGATGGGGGACATTTGATTGTTGCTGTTAACCCTAAACCAACACATACTGATCAGTATTTCAGGTTTGACTCTCATCATCCACTGGAGCACAAACTAGGAGTCATCAGGACACTGCACCACTGAGCTGACAACGTCGCCACCAACACAGCAGCTGGGGAAGGCGAGAAATCCCATATTAAACAGGCCCTGGTTAAGTGTGGTTATCCTACCTGGGTGTTTATCAAAGCCAGGAAGACACCCAAACAGTGCACCAGCCAACTGAAGAGAGGAGAAGGACAACAGCTGTCTAAGCGTAGTAAACCAGTGGTGATTCCATATGTAGCAGGAGTGTCGGAAAAGCTAAGATGTGTATTTTCCAAACACCGCATCTTGGTTGCTTTAGAACCCTAAAACACACTGTGCCAGAAATTGGTCCACCCCAAGGATTGGGTCCCCCGGCACAAACAGAGCAATATAGTGTACGCTGTCAAGTGCCAGGAGGATTGGCATGACTTGTACATCGGGGGAACCAAACAGACTCTGGCCAAGAGAATGGCACAACACAGGAGAGCTAGCACGCTAGGCCAGGACTCCGCAGTCTACACCCATCTACAGGCCAGTGGCCACTCTTTCAAGGATGAGGATGTGCACATCCTTGATAGGGAGGAACACTGGTTTGAACGGGGAGTCAAAGAGGCCATCTATGTGAGGAGGGAACAACCATTGGGGGGGGGGCTAAGAGTACATCTGTCGGCATCTTACAATGCTGTCATTCCAACTATTCCCCAATCCTCTGTGAGTAGTACACAGGACCATTGTACTCTCGTTAATGGTCACAGCAATATGAAACCGCATATGAAACCGATCGCTGATTTTGGTTGTGACGCAACTGCTGTTTGGGTCATTGTGCAAATGTGCTGTTTATAAGAGTGGGGATATCCGCAGTCAGCTGAGGCCGACTAAGTCCCATAGATGAGTGATGAAAGGCTTCCCGTTAGGCATGGTGTCCAGATGAACTGATTCAACTCTCTGCCCTTTTATTTTGAGCCGACACTATGTGGTTTGTGTGACAGTGTGAGTGAGAGTGGGCCCACATATTTGAGTTTCAGTCTGTTAATGAATGGTTTATTTTACATATAGTGTATGCATTTGATTTAAATGAAAGTGTTCATGGAAAGCTAACACGAATGTAAGACAACAAGAGAGATTTACATTGTGCACTGGCAAAAGTGACACAGTAATTGTTTAAAAGAATACTGTATTATCCACTTACCAAATTTCCCACAAGATCTGTTGTACTTACCTTTAAATACTGATGAACTGTTGTGTGTTTCATAGAGTTGTGTGATTTGATAACCCCACATTTTAGTACATACAGTACCTTGTTTGTAGTGATTTTAGTTAAATTCTTAGTGGGATTGATGTCCAAAATTAATTGTATTTCTCAGTAAGTGGAGGCACTGTCATTTATAAAAAGAACATTTAATTTAACACGCCAAAACAGTACAATGCTGCCCTGCCCAGAGTGGGCCGGGAGCTACACAGGAAACAGAACCTTCAGTAATTCTCTGCTCAGCTCAGAAAAACAAAAATAAGCCGGTCTGCAATGATCCTATGATAGCTCGACTAACTGTTTTGAGAAAGCATGTGCAGCGGGGGACAGAAACTGCGCGGAGTTATTTTATACACTCCTGTTTTACATAATTGCATATGGTATTATTGTTGTTATTATAATAATGTACATGAAAAACTACGTTGCAAAGATAACTGTGCACTCCTGTTGTAATCGGGGCGTAAATCACCTAAACAGGAGTCCATGACGGACTGCGCTCATGTGCAACCTAATGAGCCACAGATGACAGATATTACGCTCATTAAAAGCAAGCCGTACACATAAATAACTTTTTTTAACGACCCCCCCAATAAAAAACACCTCTTTAGGGGTTTGCAATGAACACATTATAAACTTTGGAGAACATTGTGGAAAGGCGTCAATGGGCAGAGTAAAACAACCTGAAACGGTCTTCTATCAAATTCAAAATACTCACGTCAGTGCAAAAGGCCACAAAAGGACACTCACACATTTGTGTCACGATTCAGCCTGACACCCCAATAGCCTCACATTTTCTCCCTCCTGACTGCCCAAAGGTGGAATAACCTTCCTATTCTAGTCAAAACCGCAGTTCCTCCCCAATTCCATTGAAAGCTGAAAACCATCTTTTCAGAAAGTACTTAAAGTCATCTTCTCCTGCTGAATCATACCCCTGCTCCTACACACACTGTAATTGCTTTGAAAAAAAAAGTACCCTATCGCTCACTCTCCTCCGCTGATATTTTATTTATTTTCCTTGAAATTTGCCATTACATGATCATTGTACTGTCAGCTTGAATCCTGTCACGTTATCACAGCCTGGATCACTGCACTTCTAGACTTTACTTGCACACCCTCTCTACGAACTGAAGCTTATTCTACTCTTAACTCACTGTAAACCACTAGCATAAAAAAACAATTTAAAATCCTAAAATGTCTGCATCCGGGTAGCGTAGTGTTCTATTTCTTTGCCTACCAACACGGGGATCGCTGGTTTGAATCCCCGTGTTGCCTCCGGCTTGGTCGGGCGTCCTTACAGGCACAATTGGCCGTGACTGTGGGTGGGAAGCCGGATGTGGGTATGTGTCCTGGTCACTGCATTAGCGCCTCCTCTGGTCGGTCGGGGCGCCGGATCGGGGGGGAGGGGGAACTGGGGGGAATAGCCTGATCCTCCCACGCGCTATGTCCCCCCTGGTGAAACTCCTCACTGTCAGGTATAAAGAAGCGGCTGGCGAATCTGCATGTATCGGAGGAAGCATGTGGTAGTCTGCAGCCCTGCCCGGATCGGCGGAGGGGGTGGAGCAGCGACCGGGACGACTCAGGAGTGGGGTAATTGGCCGGATACATCCATCCAAACTGCTTATCCTGCTCTCAGGGTCACGGGGATGATGGAGCCTATCCCAGCAGTCATTGGACGGCAGGCGGGGAGACACCCTGTACAGGCCACCAGGCCATTACAGGGCTGACACACACACTCACGCGCTTGCTTGCTGGTTGTCCATCGTGTCCAGTGATGACCATCTTCTCCTATTTGTGAGTCCTTTGGTGGCTGAATAGTCCAATCCTGGATGCACAGTTGCGGTTGCAGACCGGGCATGTAAAAGTGGTGCTGGAGGGGGCAGGGGTAGCTTTGCGAGCATGTCTCTTTGCACGCTTTGCTACACGGTGTTGTGTGCGCTGGTTTTCCATATACTTCACTCCCTCTGAGACATGAGCACGGCAGGTTGTGCGGCAGGAAGCAAGTTCCTCCAAAGAAGAGGGGTTGATCTGGCATCTTTTCAGTGCAGTCTTCATTTGGTCTTTGAACCACTTCTTCTGCCCACCAGCAGTGCGTTGACCAAAGCGTAGTTGACCATAGAGGATTTTACGTGGGAGTCATTCGCTGGGCATGCGAATAACATGCCCAAGCCACCTGAGTTGATGGTGGTTTAGGGTAGACTCCACACTGCAGCTGCCTGCCCGCTCCAACACCTCTGTGTGTGGCACTCTGTCCTCCCAAGTAATGCTGAGGATCCTCTGGAGACATTTCACATGGAAGGCCCCCAGGCTTCTGAGATGGTGGCTGTAGATGGTCCATGCCTCACATCCATAAAGTAGTGTGGAGTTGTACACTGCTCTGTAAACAAGCACTTTGGTGTGGAGACTGAGGTTGCTGTTCTGGAAAACCTTTCTCCTTAGACGACCAAAAGATGTTGAGGCTTGTTTGAGGCGGTGCTGAATCTCCTTGTCTATTGTGCAGGTGTCAGATAGCATACTTCCCAGATATTTGAAGGCAGGAACAGTGGCCAGTTGTTGCCCTTCTGCTGTGAAGGTTGTTGGGTGGTTTGGGAGGCCAGCAGTCAACTGACAGATTACCTCTGTCTTTTGGGTGTTGATACTCAGTCCCATTCTCCTGTATGCAGTTACAGCTGCCGACAGTGTTTTGTAGGGCTTCTGGTGTGTGGGCTACCAGGGCACAATCATCGGCATACTGTAGCTCAATAATGTTCTCAGAGGTCAACTCTGTGGTTGCCTGAAACCTCCTGATGTTGAATAGATTTCCATTGAGCCTGAAGTCAATGGTACCTCCAGCCTGCTTCTCCAACCTCCTTCGTAACAGTGTTGTAACAGAGACTAAAAAGATATTGAACAGGACAGGGGCTAGCACACAGCCTTGTCTGACTCCAGTCTGTACACCAAAGGGCTCAGAAATGTGGTTCCCCACTACCACTCAGGCCATCATTCCTGAGTGAAACTGTCCAAGAATGGTGAGAAACTTGGGTGGACATCCAAATTTCTTCAGGACTTGCCACAGCGGGTCCTGGTTAATTGTATCAAATGCCTTTGAGATGTCTATGAATGCTATATATAGATCCTTGTGCTGTTCTCGGCATTTCTCCTGGAGCTGGTGTGTGACAAAGATCATGTCAATGGTCCCTCTATCCTTTCGGAAGCCGCATTGTGAATCTGGTATGACCCGTTCGGCTATTGCGAGTATTAGTCTGCAGAGCATGATCTTGGCTAGAACCTTTCCGGCAATGGCCAGTAGTGAAATACCCCTACTGTTGGAGCAGATGGATTTGTCTCCTTTGTTTTTATAAATGGCCATAATGTTTGCGTCTTTCCACTTTTGGGGGGGACACTCGCAACTCCACACCTCAAGGATATAGAGATACAGTGTCCTCGTACAGAGATAGCCTCCTTCCTTGAGGATTTCAGCTGGAATATTATCAGGTCCAGGGGTTTTGTTGTTTTTCAGGGTCTTGACTGCACATAAGATTTCTTTAAAAGATGGTGGGAGGTCTAGGTCTTGCAAAGGTAGGCTGTTCAGGGAGCTCTGTCAGTACAGTTGAGTCCACTGGGGTGGGCTGGTTGAGCAGGGTGTTAAAATGCTCGGTCCACCGCTCCACTAACAGGGCCTGATCCTTGATAAGAGTTGTTCCATCAGCAGACCTAACGGGTGTCAGGGAGCAGTTTCTGGGGCCATAGATGGCCTTAACTGCATCATAGAAGCCATGCATGTCGTTCCTGTCTGCATGAGCCTGGATTTCGTTGGCTTTGAAAATCCAGCACTCATTTTGCAGATTCTGCAGAGTTGCTTGGGCCTCAGAGCAGAAGTCTTGCCATTTTTTCTTGAGAGGTTGGGATGGTGGGCTGCTGAGGGCGGCTCTGTGTGCCTTATGCATGTTGCCCAGGAGGGTGGAGATCGTTCCGGCATTGTCATCAAACCAGTCCTGATGTTTTTTGGTTTTGAAACCAATGGATTGGGCTGCATTGTCAAAGAGGGTGGTGCTCAGAGAGGTCCACTTTTCATCCATCCCAGACTCTGAGTTGATCAGCTGTTCAATGTCAACTAAGTTGTCGGCTAGAGAATGACGGAAGGTGTTTCGGGTGTCGCTGTTGGATAGTCTGGCGCAGTGGAGTGGTTTCTTTTTTGGCCCAGATTGGCATCTCAAGGGTCGGACATGCACTCTGACTTTTGTCAGGATCATACGGTGGTCTGTCCAGCAGTCTGCTCCTCACATAGCTCTTGTAAGGAGCACATCTTTAAGATCAGCCCGCCTCATGATGGCATAATCAAGCAGGTGCCAGTGTTTGGATCTGGGATGCATCCAGGATGCCTTGTATTTATTCTTTTGTTGGAAAATGGTGTTTGTGATGGTGAGGTCATATTCCGAGCACAGACTAAGAAGTCTTATGCCATTGGGGTTGACTTTTCCAATGCCGTGGGCGCCAATCACTCCATTTTAATTTTGCATGTTCTTCCCAACTCGGACATTAAAATCACCAAGGAAAATGACTTTGTCGCTCCTTGGGGATGTTGATGAGTATATCATCGAGTGCTTGGTAGAAGCGATCTTTCTCTTCATCATGGGATGGTAAAGTTGGAGCGTAGGCACTTATCAAGGTGATGTATCGACATTTTGCGAGGGGTATGCGGAGAGTCATCAGCCGCTCATTAATGCCCACTGGTGTTTCTTTGAGTTTGGGTAAGAGATTGTTCTTAATTGCAAAACCAACTCCATGGATGTGTTGACCTCCTAGGGGGTATCCTTTCCAAAAGAATGTATAGCCCTTTCCTACTTCATTGAGCAAACCCTCTTCAAGGAGCCTGGTCTCACTGGGTACCGCCACATCCACACAATATCGCTTCATCTCGCTGGCAATAAGTGCTGTTCTGCGTTGAGGTCTGTCTGTACAATGGTTGACATACAGGAGTGTTCTAATGTTCCATGCTGCAAATCTTAGTGGTATAGTGTGTGTTTTTCGACCGCATAGTGGAATGGCCCAGCAGGTGCGGTTTCCTGCCCAGGCACAGTGTTGAGTGGGCAATTTTTGGGCCACCTTTTCTAGGCCGTTCCCCAAATGGGGTGAGCAGTGTAGTCCCTAAATAGGGCTGCTCAGACGCACAGGGGTCTGCCGGAAACAGCTGCCACTCAATCCCAGCTGCTAATGACCGTTGCCCTGTGCCGCTGGCGTGCAAAGTTCCACTCAGAGCTCCCAGCTCATTCAGACCTGCTCCCGTCACTGGATACGCCATCGCCGCCAGACTTTGTGAGGTCGGGGACTCAGATAGCAGAAGAAGACACCTGCGCAGAGATGGTTTTTAAAGTGGCATGGGGGGGGGGGTGAGCATCCCCCAACGCCACCTGACTTAATTGTAAAGGAGATGGTTCCGATGGCAAGGGGGATCCCTAGACGACCGGCTACTCCACACAACTGCAGGCGGCTGCCGGAAATCCAGTTTTTCGGAAACCGCCTCGAAGCGTGCTGCCACAGCTTGCTTTTCTGTTGGGGTAAGCTCCCTTAGCCTTATGTCTTCCCAGACTCACCCACAAGGCAGTGGGGCAGTGGTTGATAGGTGTTAGGGCATGTCCACCAGGGTGGGCCTACACACCATATGTCTGGGGCCCACTGCTGCTCCGAGATCCCCTGCCAAGTTAGCCTGGGGCCGCAAGACCACAGTTACTATGTGTGGCCACGGGGAGGCCTGGCAGGAGTCTTGGTGAAGGAGAGGCTATGAACAGGCAAGGGAAGGCTTACACGCTAGGACGCTTCCCTATTCGCCACAAAGGCTAGCCAGCGGCAGCAAGCTAAAGGCAGGAGGGACACAAACGGGTTGGAAGAACACATGCACCTTCCCTCCAACTACACACTGCTGCACTAGACGCATCACAACACCCTGTGGGCTGCCACACACACACACACACACCTAGGGACAATTTATTATGGCCGGTTCACCTGACCTACATGTCTTTGGACTGTGGGAGGAAACCAGAGCCCCCGGAGGAAACCCACACAGACACGAGGAGAGCATGCAAACTCCACACAGAGAACGACCCCCAAGGTTGGACTAGCCCGGGACTCGAACCCAGGACCTTCTTGCTGTGAGGTGACCGTGCTAACCACTGCACCACCGTGCCGCTGGGGGGGGGGGATCCTAAAATATCGATTAATGTGCCTGCATGTAGTTTGTGACCCATTCTGAAGTTATACGATGTGCGGACCCTGCCCCTGAAGAAAGGCTCGGGGCATCTGTGGGGAGCGGGCAGCTGCAAGAGACTTGCTGTCTTTCACTACAAACAAAACGGCTAACGTCGACATACGCTCCGGAAAGGCTACGGCGCTTTCTTTTTTAGACACGTCCGTCGAGAGACGACCAAGTGGCACGTGATGACGCGTTCTCGCTTAGTAACAGCGCGAGATGGACGTGGCATGACCCCTCGGATGAGAGATCTGCACCATGTAGCCTCGCACAGCGTTCTTTCAGAAAAACAAAGAAAACAAAAGCCCCATCGTAAACTGCCTTACGTTCAAACTTCAAACTCGTATCCGCGAGAGCAAGGCCCCTTTTCCTTCACCCGGGGCTTTTCTGGTACACACGAGCCCTCAAAAAACAGCGGAGAGTATGTTTACATCGGTTTCCAGCGGGTTGCGGCTTTGACCCTCTGCACCCCTCACTGCCGGGTGGCATGCAGGATCAGCGGCCTCCAAATTATTCTGCTGCTGCACTCATGGCAAGTCATGACCTGAATTACCAAAACCTGAAAGCTTCCCTTCGCCACGTGAGCCTCATTATGAAAATGGCTTCTTTACATAAAAAATAAAAATAAATTTGAGGTCCCACACCACTGCCACATGTTCGGGCGCTGTTTGTTGTTGGAAGTGGAGGGTGAAGGGAATGTGCGCCTCAATAACCGCCGCGGCACGTTGCCTCCTCCAAGTTCTCCTGCATTCCGAACCGGCGCTCTGTTGCTCATTAACATTTCACCGTGGTGGGTGACCCTGCCATTCATTTACAGACAATTGCTTCCTGACAATGTTTTTTCTCCCCCCCCTCCCTTTCCTCTCGAAGGAGAGCAGCCTGTTCTCCCCTGAATGTTAATGCCTTGTAAATCCAGAAGTGAGGCTGAGCTGAGAGAGAGCCATCTACCGCCTCTCCTTTTTAGTAAGCGCCATTAAAAAAATTCAATTAGGCTGCCGAACCATAGACCACAAAACAAAAACGTTGCCTTGAGTGTATGTGTGTGTGTGTGTTTATGTATGGTTTTTTCCCTTTTTTTTTGTTCCAGGAACACAAAGTCGTTTTCTCTCTGCTGAGAGGCAGAAAGAACATTTGCCAGGTTTGTACTTGGCAGGAGATCTAGGCGACACAATAAAAGGATCGATTCTCAATCATCTGCAGGAGGGAATTCAGAATCAATGTCTGCTTTGTGGCTGCTGCAGCTTCAGAGAATGTGTTCGCGTCAATAAAGACGTTTGATCACAAATTCCGAGGGTATCACTCACAATCAAGTATTCTCCAGGTTTTCGTAATACGTCAGTCAAAACCCAGCACAGGTATTATTTTTCCATAGGGGCCAGACCGCTACACCGGGAAGATCCTCTCATCTAGCAGGAGAAGTTGGGTAAACTCTGCTTTTGCTGACTCACACCTGGCGGACCTCCTCCAGCAAGGTCTGGTCCTCCACTCAAGCGTGCATGCTGAATACCGTCCCAACAGGTCCAGCCTATCAATAAGACACCACGCCATTTCCATAAAACAGATCAATGATGTGCCTTTCACACCAACGACCCTGGAAAAATCAGTGCTCGCCATCGGTGTGACCGGGTCAACATGTATCATCAGACCTGGATCGCAACCCTGGTGATGTCACGCAAGTCCAACACTGCTCGGCTGTGGTATGAAAGGGGGGAACACTGGGTAACTCCAGGCGGGTTTCAATCAAGGAACCTCACTGGCTACAGCTGAAGGCACATGATGTAATATCCTGATGAGCTAGCATGTTGCTGCATTAGCCTTTCCCAAAGTGACTGAATAAAGAAAGAACCCCCCCCCTTTTTCTCCATAATTGTACCCGTCTAATTACCCCACTCTTCCAGGCCGTCCAGGGGCACTGCTCCACCCCCTCTGCCAATCCAGGGAGGGCTGCAGACTACCACATGCCTCCTTCGATACATGTGGAGTCGCCAGCCTCTTCTTTTCACCTGACAGTGAGGAGTTTCGCCAGGGGGATGTAGCGCGTGGGAGGATCATGCTATTCCCCCCAGTTCCCCCTCCCTCCTGAGCAGGCACCTCAACCGACCAGAGGAGGCGCTAGTACAGTGACCAGGACACATACCCACATCCGGCTTCCCACCCGCAGACACGGCCAATTGTGTCTGTAGCCAGAGGTAACACGGGGGTTTGAACCGGCGATCCCCATGTTGGTAGGCAACGGAACAGACCGCCATGCTACCCGGACACCTCATAAAGAAAGAAATCTAATAAAGTCAAAGATTGCATGACCACACATCATCTCATCCACACTGTCCACCATGTCTATTCTGCACTGTAAACAAAAACATCAAAATGGCCATGTTGAAACGCAATTACCCTGTTTGGCAGTGATGTGTATGGGACTAGAATTGCGGACCTGGGTCTTGTTTTGTGTGAACAACAAGGACCTGATGTTTTCCCATGACCATAGTGTGGTATGAATGGTCAAAAGGCAGGATGACCCTGAGTTAAAGTGCCAATCTTGAAGATTTCCACTGTCTGTTAGCTTACTAGCTTTTGCTAGTTGACTTTCTCTGGTGCTTTGCTCTGCTTTGTCCTCCAGAGAGGAAGTTCCAGCTTATCCTCTCTGGAGGGTCAATCACTGCTCGCTAGCTAAATAAACGCCTGCTGCTATCTTGTGTAATATGGAGAGAAAAGGAATATTAGCAGGAGCAAGACAGAATACATATGCATGAACGAGAGGGAGGACAGCAGAATGGTGAGGATGCAAGTAGAGGTGGCAAAGGTGGGTGAGTTTAAATACTTGGGGTCAACTGTTCAACGTAACGAGGAGTGCGGAAGAGAGGTGAAATAGAGTGCAGGCAGGGCGGGGTGGGTGGAGAAGAGTGTCAGGAGTGATTTGCGACAAGAGTGAAAGGGAAGCTTTGCAAGAAGGTAGTGAGGGGGATGTCCCGGTGGCTCACCTGGTAGAACACGTACCACATAAGGCTGAGTCCTTACCGCAGCAGCCTGGGTTCGAATCTAGCCCGGGCCCTTTGCTGCATGTCATCCCCTCTCTCTCTCTGCTGCCTTTCCTGTCTCTCACTCTCTCGACTATCACTATCAAATAAAGGCGGAAAATGCTAATAAAAAAAAAGAAAAACGCTAGATGGTAGTGAGACCAGCTATGTTGTATGGTTTAGAGATGGTGGCACTGATAAAAAGACAGGAGGTGGAGCTGGAGGTGGCAGAGTTGAAGATTCTGAGATTTTTGTTGGGAGTGACGAAGAAGGACAGGATTAGGAACGAGTATATTAGAGGGACAGCTCAGGTTGGACGGTTTGGAGACAAAGCAAGAGAGGCAAGATTGAGATGGTTTGGACATGTGTGGAGGAGAGATGCTGGCTATATTGGGAGAAGGATGCTGAATATGGAGCTGCCAGGGAAGAGGAAAGCCAAAGAGGAGGTTTATGGATGTGATGAGGGAGGACATGCAGGTGGTTGGCGTGACGGAGGAAGATGTAGAGGACACGAAGACATGGAAATGGATGATCCACTGTGGCAGAGCAGCTGAAAGATGAAGAAGAAGAAGAAGAAGAAGACTACTAGCTTGTGCAATATACTGTTTTTATGATTGAGGAAGTTCCTCCTATCCTCTCTAGTGGACCAACCATGGCTGACTAAAGTAAAATGTGTCAGTTCCTATCATGGTTCCTATTCGTGGCATGATGTTTTTTCACAGGAAGTGTTGTACCAACACCATCTTTTTAAATTTAAACGCTTTCAGGAGCAAAGGCTGTCATGAATTGTGAGTGAACTGAATCATTGTTTTACCACAGTCAGTGACAGATGGTAATGAAGCGGACAATCGTTTATCTGTAAAAGTTCAAGATTAAGCCTGAGTCACACACAGGTTTTGTGTGCAAAAGGGCTTAAGGAAAGATGGCTAGCTGCTCAGAGGTACAAAACAGTGCATAGTAGGGATGTGCGGGTCAACCCATAACCCGCGGGTTGGGCAGGTTTGGGTAAGTTTACTAGAAAATATGGGTTCGGGCGGGTGGGTCAAAAAGTGACAAAGCAGCATTGAGAGTAAGTTATGGATAACTTACATAAATATTGTGTGCAATAGGCTAGGGTGTGCATTACTAGTCTATATTTTCTCTTCTTTCTGTCACTCTCTCTCTCTCAAACACACACACACACACACACGCACACGCACGCACGCACACACACACACACACACACACACACACCCACGCACACATGCACACAAGCAGCTTCATCATGAAACTGCGACTGTGGTTTTGGCCAGTGCTTGTGTTTTAGAGTGCTGAGGCTTAACCAATGAGTACAAGTGGTAGCCATAGCTTTTACTTACACTGCCAAAACTTTTGTTGGTCACAAAGAAGAGGCTTGTTTGTGTGTGTGCATGTGTGTGTAAGAGAGAGACCGCAGTATGTTTTGAAATTGAAACATGGTTGGTGTGTTGGTTGTTGATGGGAAACTCGTATTATCGAGCATTTACATCATAGATTGAGTTCATGAACTGTGTGTTGATAATTTGGAATTGAGAAATGCAAGGCGCTCCTTCTTCTCTGACATCATTGCCAAAAACAATAATAATGTACGTGCCTTGTTTGCTACTGTCGACAGACTTACACCCCCCCCCCGTGGCAGTAGCCTATGCATTTCTATCTACCAGTGCCTGTAATGAATTTGCCTCCTTCTTCAATGACAAAATTCAGAAAATTAAGACAGGCAGCCAATGCCTCTGTACTAGGTACAAGGCATGTGTTGTCCCTGTGTCCACCTAAAATCAATTCAAGTACCATGTCACAATTTGATCCCAACAACCATAAAAACGTGGGGGACATTAAACAACATCTGAAATCCTCCTCCTGCTGCGTTGATATTCTGCCAACAGGATTTTTCAAAAATGTTTCTAATTGCATGTCCTCACTGACTACGTTACTAGACTGATTGGAAAACTGGGTGGGACTTTCTGGCACAGCACTAAAGTGGTTTGAATCATACGTTAAAGGACAGAGACTACTTTGCGTCTGTAGGTAATTACAAATCTGAACATATAAAAATGACCTGTGGAGTTCCCCAAGGCTCCATTCTGGGGCCGCTTCTGTTTAACATCTATATTCTCACACTGGTTCTGAGTATGGAAAACAATAAAATATGTTACCATAATTATGCAGACGACATTAAACTGTTAAACGTTTTTTTAGGGAGTTGTTCCTTATAAGGACAAGATGTTGTGTTGCTGTAAAGCCCCTTGAGGCAAGTTTGTAATTTGTGATATTGGGCTATATAAATAAAATTGACTTGACATGCAGATTTACGTAACCATAATCACCAGGTAACTATGAACCCATTAAAGCACTGAGTAAGTGCATTGAACAAATCAATGATCGGATGTCTCAGAATTTTCTTCAATTAAACAAAGATAAAACTAAATTATTTGTCTTTGGAGCTGAGGAAGAACAATTAAAAATCAGCACTCGGCTACAATCGGTAAAGTTAAAAACCATGAACTAAGCCAGAATTCTTGGTGTAGTCATGGACTCAGACCTGAATGTAGATAGCCACATTAAGAAGATTATAAAGTCAGCCTACTATCACCAGAAGAACATATCAAGAATTAAAGGATTTATGTCTCAGCAGGATTTGGAAAAACTTGTCCATGCATTTATCGTCAGTTGACTCAACTAATGTAACGGTGTCTTTGCAGGGCTTTCTAAAAAAATCGATTAAACAGCTGCAGCTGATTCAGAACGCTGCTGCTCGAGTCCTTACTAAGACCTAAAGAGTGGATCACATCACTCCAGTCCTGAGGTCACTACACTGGCTTCCTGTGCATCAAAGAAATGATTTTAAAACTCTGCTCTTGGATTATAAAACGCTGAATGGTTTAGGGCCAAAATACATTTCTGATCTACTGCTACACTATCAGGGAGATCTTTTAGAGTATCTTGGAAGGGAGAAGTGTTCGAATCACATGGCTTATCCACAGGGGTGCCTCAAGGGTCAGTGCTCATTCCCCTTCTCTTCTCAGTATACACCACCTCCCTTGGTGCAATCATACATGCCCATGGTTTCTCATACCATTGCTATGCTGACGATACCTAGCTCTTCCTATCATTCCCGCCAGATGACCTCACAGTCTTGGCACGGATATTGTCATGCCTTGCTGATATCTCTGCATGGTTGAAAGGATGCCATCTTCAGCTTATCTAAGACTGAGCTTTGTCATCCCAGCCAGTCCATCCTTACAACAACAGATCAATATCCTGCTCAGATCAACCCAACTTACGCCCACAAAATCTATCCAAAACCTGGGTATCATGATTGATGACCAACTAACCTTTAAGGTTCATGTGGCCTTGATTGCTCTTGTAATATCCCACATTGACTACTGCAACTCCTTACTGGCAGGTTTCGCTGCATGCACTTTCAAACCTCCGCAAATGATCCAGAACATGGCAGTGCATCTGTTCGTCAACCAACCCAAAACAGTACATGTCACTCCACTGTTCATATCCCTCCACTGGCTCCCAATAGCTGCCCACATCAAATTCAAAACAGTAACCCTTGCTTACAAAATAGCAACTAAAACGGCTCCTGCCTAACTGAACTCCCTCGTTCAGGTCTACACTTAGTCCTGCTCATGATGCTCTGCCAATGAAAGGCGCCCGGCACTTCTGCTACAACGGGGCGCTAAGTCACTAGCCAGACTCTTCTCTTCTGTAGTTCCCCAGTGGTGGAACGAGTTACCACACTCCATTCGATCAGCTGAGTCCCTCTCCATCTTTAAGAAGAAGGTAAAGACCCAGCTCTTTCACAAACACCCCCAAAACCTATGGTATTAATAAAAATACAAAATACAAAAAAACCCAAAAAAAAACACTTCTATGCACCCTACGCATTGCCTTTGTGCACTGCACTGCCTGTTGACACCTATGTCCTATTGGACTTGAACCTAGTTTTTTGGCACTTACTTGCATTGTCGTCTCCTGACTAGATCCTTGCTTGTGTGGTCCTAACTCTCTGATGATGTACGTCGCTTTGGATAAAAGCGTCTGCTAAATGAAATTGTAACATTGTATGAACCAGCCAGACCGCTCAGATCATCTGGGACAGATCTGCTTTCAGTCCCCAGAGACAAAACTAAACATGGAGAGGCAGCTTTCAGTTTTTATGCACCACATATATGGAACAAACTCCGGGAAAACTGCAGGTCTGCTGCAAATCTCAGTTCTTTTAAATCAAGGCTGAAGACTTTCATCTTTGCCACTGCCTTTTATTAAATAAAACTCGAAGCTTTTGATTTTCATCTTGGACTGCACTGTAACTTTTACTCTATTTATTTGCTTTTAAATGTCTTTTATTGCCTTATGTTGCATTTCTTGATGCACTTTATATTTTACATAAAGCACTTTGAATTGCCTTGATGCTGAAATGTGCCATACAAATAAATTTGCCTTGCCTTACCTTCTCTCAGATACAATGGAACTGGATGGCACTCGACTTATGTTGCTCAAAGCGCCAAAAAAGAAAAAAAAAAGAAAAACTTAACGGCAATATCTCTTTTCAGAAATCATGACCCGGTTACTCAAGATAATCCACACACCTTTTTGTTAGCAGTTTCATGTAAGAAATATTTTCTTAGACCGAACTACACCTACTCGTTTCTTAGCAGTGCACTTTAGGCAACGCTAAGCAATGAAACCGTGACCTATAGTCTATATCTAAATACCTACTGGAAGCAGCTGATGTTTTGTTAAAGCAGCGT
>NC_079224.1:13507983-13702983 GCF_029633865.1 Lampris incognitus | reverse complement strand
CACTGCTCCAGCGCCTCCTGACACTTTCTATTCAGACCGGGGAGATTGCAGAGCGCCACCGGCATTCAGCGGGCTCTCGGCTTTTAATTGAGCCCCTTACCACGGATTCATTTCACTCAGCACTCAGGGCCCCAGTGTGAGCAGACAAAACCAGGAGAGTGACAAAACGAGGCCTCACATTGTTGGGACTTAAAGGATAATGAAATATAGCCCCGTACGAAAACGCTAACCTCCTGAAACGTTATCCCTGTTTGTCATGCTCTGAAACCTCAGCCATCTGAAATCCTGGCATAGGGCAGTCCTCTTAGGTTCACTTGCAGGAGAAAGAGAAGGAGGCTTCTCCTTCTCTTTCTGTCCGGTACAGGGTCTGGTTCACAGCTTAACACAGCAAGATATTATTTCACTCTGGTGTTATTGATTCAAGAAATTGTGATTTCAAACTAAGATAAGTGCTGAACAAGTTGTTACTTCTGTTTTGTACCCCCCCTAAAATGCCATATTGAAACTCATCCAGAAACAACGTTGCACCACTTTCCCCAGAAAGTTTTTTTGAATACCTTGACATGTGGTGACAAAATACCAGTGAAATTAAAAACTGCATTTGGTACACATTCTGGGATACCCTGAAGCAGGGTCCCCGCGGATCCTTAAAACGTCTTAAATTTAGTTTTTTTTTTAAATTCAAGGTCTAAAAATGTTTTTAAAATATCTGGAATATGGGGTGCCGCGGTGGCTCACCTGGTAGGGTGCGTAACACATATAAGGCCGAGTCCTTATCGGTCTTTCGGACTTGGGCCGTTTCCAAGGGCAATGCGACTCTGGGCGCCATCTTCCAAGGATCATAGGCATTGTTTATGAATTAGCTAGCACTTTAGCCACTGACTTAGCCATATATTAGCGTTACATTTGCCTTTACCCTTACCCTTACCTCACTGAGATGTTTAAAGAAAGATACAAAGAAAAGGTGACATACAGGGACAAATTATGTCCTGATGCCAAACGTCGTTATTTGACAAAATTGAATGCCCCAAATAACATTGATCCCTACGAGCTGCCAACGAAAGAATGGAGCCACGACCCAGACAAGCTTCCTCCACTAACTTGTATGGACACGGTAAATTACCTTGTCTATGGTATTAGTGCTTACACAATGGACCAGCTTAAATCGTTTAAATCCCTCGAAGCACACGGGCAATTAATGAATGGATGGGTTCAAGATCTCCACAGCTTCAAGCCAACAGGCAGCGACAACACCGTGATCTTCGCAAAGGTAAGAGCTAGCTTTATCTTATCGCCAACACTGACGATCATAACAGGCTATTGCCTTAACCTAAACGATTGAATCAATTAACGGTCTTTCAGACTTGGGCCGTTTCCAAGGGCAACGCGACCCCGTGCACCATCTTCCAAGGATCAGAGGCATTGTGACATCATGACCGAAAGACCAATCACAGCAGCATCGGTTCAAATCCGGCCCGGGCCCTTTGCTGCATGTCATCCCCTGGCTTTGCTGTCTCTCTGTCTCTCTACTATCACTATCCAATAAAAGACAGAAAATGGCCCAAAAATAAATAAATAAATAAATAATAACAAATGTCTGGAATTGTCGGAGGCATTAAATTGGACCTGGGGCAGAATGAACGAGTGTGTGTATTTCTTGTTCAGTTTTTATGTTTTATGTCACCGGTATTTTATATACCACAACAAAAGCCATTTCCACAACATCCAATACCTATTTAGGGATTTCACAGAGTAGCCGACTAGTCGACTATCAAAACAACTAGTCGACACTGTGCATAGTTGAAGACTAATCGTTCATAAGTGTTTTTAGCACTGTGCAGTAATGAAGCAGTGGCAATGCATCTACCCCCGATTTGCAGCTGGGGGCGCTATGGTTACAAAATAGATTTGTTGGAACAATCATCAACGTTATGCCATGTTAAATGAACAGATTGTAAGGTATTTAGAGAAAAAAGACTCCAGTCTCCTGACTTTAGTGATGGCAGCTGTTGAAAACACAAACAGAACACGTAGTGTAAGTAAAGTATTTTTTAATATAGCACTTTTGAAAACACAGTTACAAAGTGATTTACACTCAATTGGAAAAAACATGAGTAAATACATACGATAAATTGAATGAATATAAAACATGGCACAGGGAGTAACAGACCAAGCTAAAAACGAACCAAAACAGAAGGCAGGGATGGGGATCTATAGAAAGGCTTGCTTAAAAAGATGGGTTTTTAGAAGCAACTTAAAACAGTTTAAAGATTCAGCAAATCTAAGAGATTGGGGAAGATTATTCCAGAGGCCTAGGGCTAAAACTGCAAAGGCGCGGTCACCTTTGGTTTTGCAGTTGGGAGTGGGGGATGGATAAAAGACCGAGGTTTAAGGATCGGAGTGGTTGGGAGGTGGAATGAGGAAAGACAAGATCAGAAATGTAACTGGGGGCAAGACCATGCAGTGCTTTAAATGTAATCAATAAGATATTATAGATTATTCTGAATTTTACGGGAAGCCAATGGAGGGATGCAAGAATAGGTGTAATATGGGACCTATGGCTAGTTCTAGTTAGTAGTCTAGGAGCTGCATTCTGAATCATCTGTAGATGATTTAAAGTAGCTTGGTTGAGGCAAGAGTAGAGGGAGCTACAGTAATCTAGACGGGAGAAAATGAAAGTATGAATTAATATTTCAATATCCTTAAAAGACAAAATATTTCTGATTTTTGTTATATTTCTTAGCTGAAGAAAGCAGGATTGGACAAGCTTAGTAACATGGTGATCAAAAGACATTCTGGTCAAAGATGATACCAAGATTTTTAGCGGTAGGTTTGATGTTTGAATGAAGTGGACCAATAAACTGAATAACTGCTATGGCAAAGTTCTCAGGACCAATTAAGAGAATTTCAGCTTGGTCAGGGTTTAGACGGAGGAAATTAACGGACATCCAGTCTTTGGTGGTAGCTAAGCAATCATGGAGGGAGGACAGTTGGGTCAGGTTATTGGGTTTGTCAGAGAACTAGATCTGAGTATCATCGGGATAACAGTGGTATGAAATGTCTTGAAAGTGACTAAACAAATGACCCAGAGAAAGCATGTAGAAAGAGAAGAGGATTGGCCCAAGGACAGACCCCTGAGGGACTCCACACAGTAGGGGAGCTGACGAGGATACATGATTGTTAATACAAACATTAAAATATCTATAAGTCGGATAAGAGCGAAACCAATTTAACACTGTACCAGAAATGCCAACTCAATTCTCCAACCTATTTAAGAGCGAAACCAATTTAACGCCGTACCAGAAATGCCAACCCAATTCTCCAACCTATCAACTAAGATGGCATGATTTATGGTATCAAAGGCAGCAGTCAAATCTAGAAGAATAAGAATAGAGTATTGTCCTTTATCAGCATGCATAAGAATGTCATTGGACACTCTTAGTAATGCAGTCTCAGTACTATACTTGTGAGAAAGCCGGATTGAAATTTATCGAAAATGTTATGATCCTCAGTCAGCTGCAGGATTAGGTCTGCAACAATTTTTTCAAGGATTTTGGATAAAAAAGAAAGTTTGGAAATCAGTCTATAATTCTCTACGCTTGCCGACTCGAGAGAGGGTTTTTTTTTGAGGAGCGGCTGAACACAGGCCCAAAATAGTCAGGTACGGACCCGGATGTGAGTGAGCAGTTGATGAATGAGAGCTAGCTGGGACCGAAGCCAGGGAGGATGGATTTTAAACATTTTGTCAGAACTATATCACAGGGACTGGAGGAGGGGTGCATAAAGGCTACAGTATTTACAAGGAACTGAAGAGAAATGGGAGAAAATTCCAACATTAAATCAGATGGCTTAAAGGGGTGGTGGGGGGGGCAGTGGGGGTAAAATTGGACCTTAGACCATCGATCTTGTGAACAAAGAAAGAAGAAATGTTCACAGTCATTAGCAGAAGAGGCAGAGATGGCAGGAAGAGAGGGATTCACAAGGTGATTGATGCCAAAAGCCTTTAATTTTACTTTAATCAATTTAAAATACACACTCATCTGTGTTTAATATCTACACTAACCATTTAAGTGAAATTGTGTTCAACAAGACTCATTCACCTCTCATAATGTTTCTTATAATGAGGGAAACAAACTGCAGCTGGCAGTGCAGCTGTATTTTATACCATTATCGTCAACCGGAAAGTGACCCATATTCAATCATTTAACCTGTAACGTTGTAATGTCAAATTCCTCATTAGACACTAGCTTCTCTGCTAATCTGTTTTTCCCCCACATTAGAAGTAACTTCAAGAAATGAAAATGCTTCTTGTTGGTGACACCATTTAATTTGCATCATGTAGGACATTATACTTAAAACATATCAAAACTTTTGGAAAATGTTTTTTATTAACGAATCACAATACAAACAACAATACTGTAGAATAACAGAATCCTTAAAAATAATGCATTTAATTAAACCAAAAGACACGTGTTGCAGTGCTATGCCATCCATCTCAGCGGAGACCAGAGAAATGTCTGGCTGAGTATTCCCTGAGTCATGTTCAGTGCACCCCCCACCCTCAGCTGTAGCTTTGAATATTTGCTGTTTACTACTGAGGCTCCGGAGCTCAAAAACATTGTCTTTGGGACAGCCCTAGCTGCAACACACACGTGCACCCACAAGCTCATACATTCTCCCCTAACCACACAACCACTCACACAAACAAACTCACTCAACTTGGTTTAAATTTAATTCTCTTTTCAGTCTTCTCAGACACTTCATCAAGTGGGATGCCCTAGTCATTACTTGATACAAGCTTGTGAGGCTTTATGTCACAGACCAGAAGCTTTGGGTCAGTCCAAAGGAGGTTGACATCGGTATGAGTGCAGCAAGTGACCTCCAGGTGGGACATCTATTATATTATTTTTTCTTTTTGGTCATCAGAGCAATTCAATAATTACATGTGTTGAAGAATGTCTGGGTGATGTCAAGTCAAAGATGTGTGACTAATTTGGAATGTTTAGCTGCAGTTTGAAATGTACAGCTGAGTTAATATTAACCAACTGCTGAGTACGTAGCTATTTCCGAGATTTGACAAACCACTTAATTTTGTCAGGGACTGTCGGGGACCATAAGCAGTGCAAGCAAGCTTTGTGTCTTGCAGTGTAAGAAAGACTGTGAGATTGCCCTCACAAACATCTGCAAGTGCCCTCTGAAGTACTCCATAATACGAAACATGCTGGGTTTGGAACCAAACCAAAGTACTCCAAACCAGACGAGTGCCTGCAGAAAATGAAGTGTCTCATCCAGAAGTTTGTGCAGGATAATCAGTTGACATGTGGCATATCTGCTGGTAAATTATAGGAATAAGAATAGAGTGGAATTGACTGTTATTGTTAATTAAATTATATTTTCTGTCATCATTCTTATCTAGAACATGGATATTTGTTAACAACACATGGATTTTAACATTCTCTTTAAAAACTTGCCATTTTCTTTCCTACACCAAGTCCCTTAGTTTGACAGGGAATATTCACTTGGTCAACATATTCATGTGGTGATGCCTGAGTACTGTGGAAGGAAACAGAGGTAGTATGCTGTCATGCCCAGGAGGGAGATGGCATGGGCAGCAGATGTGGGCTTACATAGTCTGGATTGCTTCTGTGTTGGAATGCAGTGGAGAGATGCCCTTGGTTGAGAGATGAAACCCCACATACTCGATAGCACGTCCTGTAAACATACACTTCTCACTGTTATGTGACACTGTTATGTGTTATGTGTTATGTGGACACTGCTTGGCATCCTGTGCATCATGTTCCTCATAAATGTTATGTCCATTATAATTCTGTTATCCTCTTTCAATGTTGTATTATGTAAATTGCGTGAACACAACATCCATTGCACGCTGTCCATCTTGGGAGAGAGATCCCTCCTCTGTTGCTCTCCCTGAGGTTTCTTCCTATCTTTTCTCCCTGTTAAAGTGTTTTTTTTAGGGAGTTTTTCCTTATCCAATGAGAGGGTCTAAGGACAAGATGTTGTGTTGCTGTTAAGCCCACTGAGGCAAATTTGTAATTTGTGATATTGGGCTATACAAATAAAATTGATTTGATTTGATTTGATTTGATTTATGCATAAAGGGGTGTTTCACCAGTGCCTCCATCATCATGTGGAGGCATGTGTCATGGACTTTGAGGGTGGGGTTATTGACCACTATGTCGTCCAGATAAATAGCAAGCCCTGGGATTTCTGCGAGGATGGATACCATTATTTCCTGAAAACAGCTGGGGCAGAGCCCAACCCAAACACAATGCACGTGTAACAGAAGACCCCAACATGAGTGATGAAGGTAGTGAGGTTGTGACTGCTGGGGTGTAGTGGAACTTGGAGGTATCTCCTAGCAAAGATCCAACTTACTGAACACTGTGGAGTCAATAGAACAGAGTGTTGAGCTCCTCCGTAGTGGGGAGAGGGTATTTGTCTGGTATGATTGCCTTGTTGACTGATCATAGGTCTGTGCAAAGCTGTAGGTGACCCAACTTCCTCCTGGCTGGTACAATGTTGGAGATCCATGGTGATGCATTGATGGGCTCAATGTTACCCTCCTCCTGGAGATGCTGCAGCTCCACTGACACCTCGTCAAACAGAGACAGAGGAATGTGGCGTAGCGGTTGTATGACTGGCTTGACTGTAACGATGCTCAGCGGTTGGTGAGCAAAACAACTAAGGCACCCGAGACCATCAAATAATGCTGGCTATTGCTGCTGAATCGGGGAGGCAGTGGTCATAATCACCGCGTTGGTGTCTTCTCAGACGGTGAAGCCCAAGGTCAGAAACATGTCCAACCCCATCAGGTTAGCTCCATGGTGTGACACATTAAATTTTAATGTCTGAAGGACCCACCTCCCATACTTGACTGGCAGAAGAAAAGAACCCCTGTTGGCGATTGCTACATTCCCATCACCCAGTCAAGAAATGGATGGGGCACTGAGAGGATGCTGGGCAAAGAACTTGTAGTATGTTTCCAAGTTGAGCAGAGATGCTGTTGCCCCATATCTACAAGGAGGGGCAGAGTCACATCCTCAGCCCTCACCGTGCATGTTTTCAGTTTGACTTGTTTGGAGGTGACATTGTTTGATTGTTGTCAGTGACTGTACATGTCCGCAGGGCTGTTTGGCTGGGGCCGAGCAGCAGACTTTGGAAAAATGATTTTGCTTGCCACAATTTAGTCTCTAGTTTTGTCTGATGATGAACTACAGTTCCCGCAAGGCTGGTTGGGCGGGGCCTAGGCTGTGACCTAACTTCTATGGTCTGTGTTTACTTCAGAGCCTGAGTGGAGGGGCTGTCATGTGTGTAGGCTACTGCTTGGTAGCGGCTTGAGCTAGGCAGCACAAATTCAACCTGGAATCCCAACTGGAGAGCCCTTGCAAGTGTGAGATCATCAGGTTCGGGCAAAAGCGTTTCTCTTACTTTTTCCATGTTGGTGTGTTCTATGAGCTGATCCCTTATGGTTTTGTCTCAGGGAGCCCCGAATTTGCACGAGGTTGTGAGCCCCCATAGATTAGCCTTGTACTAGTGCATTGTCTCTTCTGCTAATTGGTGCCCCCGGTGAAACTGCAGCCACCATAGTGGCATAAAGCACTTTGTGGTGTAGAGAAGTGTCCTGCTAGCAAGGTAAAGGCATCGCTGTATTGCTGTGGATATCCAAGCATGCCAAAAAAGGTGCCGTCTCTCCGTGCCCAGGCGGTGTTTCAGGATAGCAGTTTTCCTCGCATTGCCCAGGTCGATTCCCAGTGCAGCTGTATGCGTTTCAAATGATTCTATCCATCTATTCCATGGCACCGGGGGCTCCCCTGGTAGAGCGAGGAAGGGAGAGAGAAGTAGAAGGGGAAATTTGGCTGTCCTCGTCGGCAAATGTTATTGTTAGAAAAGACGAGCAGAACAACTCTTAATGTAACAACATAGGTGACTTTACTCGTGAACTCCCTGAAACCACATTTTATGGCTGACAACTATTAACGTGTTGTCAAACAGTCGTATTTCAACAATGCAATATTACATCACGGGATTCTGAAAACCCCAGTCCTTGGATATGACAATTCCCCCCTTTTTCACAAAACTCAAGTGTAATATACTATATGAAAAAGTCGTTGAAGTGTCTGGGCCTAGCACAGGGCAGGGCTCCCACTCTGGCACTGCTGGTGGCGGTTCCTTATTTTCTACAGGTGAAGCCTGGGGCTTTTGGGCTGCTGCAGTGTCCATCCACGCAGCAGGCAGTGCCTGAGGTCCCGAGGTATCGCCTGTGTCCTCGAGTACCCCGTCACTCTATGGAGGCAGGTGGCATGCCAGAGTGAGCCATCTGAGAGATGGAATGAAATCGGGCCCAGCTGACAGAATCGGATCGGAGGAGACCAGAAAGATCGGAGTTTGTTCTTGCGATGAACCCCAGTCTATGGCTATAACAACCATGTCAGAGTGTATGGTGCAGTGACCAAAGGGCCACTTACAAAGGGGATGCTGCACTACTCTGCAACTGCATGCACCAGGTTCATAGCTTACCAGGCTGAGGAAAAAAGTAAAAGTGAAAGGGATGCGCAAAAGCTGAGGAGAAAGAGTGCTAAAGAAAACTTTGACGAAACGTTAAAAGAGGAGAAAATCTATACAAGATAGTATATGTGAGAGTCTTCAAAAGGATGCAGACAACTTTGCGGTTTAAGCAGAGAATACTGCAGGTGCAACAGTGATTTTAAAAAAATCAAGGACATTGTGGAGACGAGGAAAGGGAGAGAGAGAGCAGTTGCCAGTTCTAAATAGTGAAATTGCTAAGAAGGCTGCTGAGCTGCGACACATGCCAGGGGAGACATGGTGTCCGTGGACAAACGGGGTCCAACAACTGTATAGATTGTTTCTGCCAGAAGTTCGGCAAAGGAAATACACAAGTTTGGTGCTTATCGAATGAGAAAAACTTGAAGAACATAAGGATTATTCCGCCCCAGAAATCACCCAGGCAGACTTCAGGGGTTCTTTGCACTTTTGTAGAGATGTCTTATGTACACATTTTTGTGATTACAGGTCAAAACTTTCTAGTGACTGGGTTGTCGAGTTGTCTCTACAGTGTCCTCTTATGTTTATTTGACGGTAAATGCAGGTAGAAATTGTTTTTCATAGGACTGGGTCTACCGCCATACAGTTGTTGTATGTTCATTAATGAGAAGGCAGTTATGTTAGCTAACGTGCACTGAATATTTCTGTTATTCAAATCCAATAAAACTCAACAACGGTGTATACTGTAGCCTAGTTTGCTGATTTCTTTTGCCGCACTAACGGTGATTTTTTTTCCTTTTAGAAGTATTAAAAATGTCTTAAAGTAATTAAACTTGTACTAAAAAAATGTGCAGATACCCTGCCCTGAACAATTTAACATCCCATTTAAATACATTGGGAAAACTGATTTGCCCTCAGAAATATAAGAAAATTTAATATTAGCTATTAATCAAAGAGGACATTTGTTTTGCCATTGTGCACAAGTAGGAATAACTATCCCACATTTCATACATGCCACCATACAGTACTTTGCCTCTGATCCAGTAGACATCATGTTAAGGTATATGCAGTACTCGTATTGTGCAGGTATTCACCAGCACGCAATACTGCTACTTCTACATTCTACTCTTTGGTGTACTGTAACGTTTTCCTGTGCACCGACACTTCTCACAAGCTGCCGGTACTCTTTTCTGCCCTCTCTCTCCATATCAGGTTTTCTGGGTGGTTCACAATGGCCCTAAATAAACTGCATTACCTAGGGGGCACTGGGGGGCACTACGTGACACTGATCTGTTCCCGTTCTCGCCTGCCTGCTTTTCTCTGTCGGCGGCTGGTCTAAGTAACGTTGCATTAATCTTACAATAACAGCCTGAAGGACAACTGGACATCGAGCATGGTGATGCGGAGGCGCTTAGTTTGTGTGACACACAAAAGGTAGAGAGAAGAGAAAGGATGAGATTTCCCCGGGAATACAAGGAACTAAGGACATCCTGGCCTGATGCTCTCATTGCACCACACACTAAAGCTAGTATACATAGTCAAACACCGTTTACTCTAATAACTGAAATGGCTGTACCCTCGATTAAATAATTCTGTGGCGTAAACACCAGCAATATTCCACAATATATATTCCCGTTCCTCCCACAGTCCAACGACATGCAGGTCAGGTGAATCGGCCGTACTAAATTGTCCCTAGGTGTGAATGTGTGTGTATGTGTCGGCCCTGTGATGGACTGGCGGTCTGTCCAGGGTGTCTCCCCGCCTGCCGCCCAATGGCTGCTGGGATAGGCTCCAGCATCCCCGCCACCCTGAGCAGGGTAAGCGGTTTGGATAATGGATGGATGTACACCAGCAGAATGTCCTGGTATCTTTTATTCACTGTAGAAATCCAGACTGTAGTAAGGATTTGCTGTTACCGGCCAATACATACACCAACATTTGAATAAGGGGGGGGGGGGCTCCGTAGCTGAATCGTTACAGCGCATACCACATGGCAACATCGCTGGTTCGATTCCAGCCGGCCACTTTTGTTGCATGTCATATCCCCCCCCCCCCCCCTCTCTCTCTCTCTCTCTTTCCTGTCTACCGCTCCACTGCCACTGGCAAATAAAAAGGTAAAAATACCAAAAAATAATAATAATAAAAGAAAAACAAAGAAACGTGAATAAGAGGAGTACTGGCACTTATTTTGTTCCGCTTCCAGCGCTGGCTACATGAGCTACTTCAGGTGCTGTGCTCACCTGGAAAAGCCTATCAACAGGAGTGGATTGATAAAACATGAATGCACCATCAAGTCCATACATGACTGAACTCCAGAAGGGAGCAGTGAATCTCTCTAGGCCTAGCTTAATCTCTAAAGCCTGCGCTGACAGCAAAGATGAGGGACCCCAGAAGAGACCTGGAAGTCTTTATTAGTGCCAGCAGAGAGGGAGGCTCTCACCTGCTGGCTTGAATCCTCTGGGCCCTGCCCTCACGCTGCCGCTCTCCTCTATTATTCTCCAAATATGGTGGCCCCGCTGGTCCGGCGGGATGACCTCCCGAGAGCAAGAACGGGTGTGCACTGCAAAAAGATGTCCATCTTGACAAGTTATATAATCTCGTCCAGAGACATAGTAGGTTGTTAATACTCGGGGAAAACAGATGTAAAACTTTACCACTGAGATGGGGTAATCTCGAATCAAGGCTCATCAGTTTGGTAATAGCAATGCAATATGCCTCATGTCAAGATACTTATCAACATCATGAAGACAATATTTCCACAAAAAAAAAAAAAAAAAATCTAATATAGGGGCGTCCGGGTGGCGTGGCGGTCTATTCCGTTGCCTACCAACACGGGGATCGGCGGTTCGAATCCCCGTGTTACCTCCGGCTGGGGTCAAGCGTCCCTACAGACACGATTGGCTGTGTCTGTGGGTGGGAAGCCGGATGTGGGTATGTGCCCTGGTCGCTGCACTAGCGCCTCCTCTGGTCAGTCGGGGGCATCTGTTTGGGGGGGGGGGGACAGTGTGATCCTTTCACGCGCTACGTCCCCCGAGCAAAACTCCTCACTGTCAGGTGAAAAGAAGCGGCTGGCGACTCCAAGTCTATCGGAGGAGGCGTGTGGTAGTCTGAGATCGGGACGGCTCGGAAGAGTGCGGTCATTGACTGGATACAATTGGGGGAGAAGAGGGGGAACCCCCCCCCCCAAAAAAAAAGATTTAATTTGTCAACTCTTCTTACCCAGAAAACAAGACACTGATTGAAAAGGGCATCTTTTGCAGTGTAAATCCTGTCCTTGTCTATGTTGGTTATCCCGCTAGTCCTAATGCAGGACTCTAAACCCCGACAGAAGTAAAGCTCCCTGTTAAAGGTGGACCCTTTCCGCGGCGAATACGTGCAGGAGCAATTTCCCCCGTGACAGACAGCCCAATAGTGATCCCTGTCTTGGTTTCTCTGTGTGTGCTCGGCCTCCCCGCCTGTTAATAAGCAGACCTCCCCAAAGGCACAGCTGGCGTCTCTGTTTGCCTTGTTAGGGAGGTTTACACTCTTACATTTTAATAGCGCGGTCTGGACATGGGCCGCAAAGTGCATGACTTTTGCCCCGAGACATGTCCCCCCCCCCCCCTTAATGTGACACAGTCACAGCAGCTTTACGATGACGTCACCGACAAAAACAAGTCAGGGGCCCGGTCATTTAGTCCCGCCCGTCACAAGCATGCATGTCAGGTAAAAATGGAATGAACATTTAATCTGTTCTTAATAAAACAGGGGTGGCTACTGCAGTCCACTTTAAGATGTTTCATTCATGCAGACGGTCTGAGGCCCGAGGCAGTTTGTGCACTGGTGTTTGAGAGTAGAGACACAGAGCAGAAGCTCTCTCGCAGGATTAAACTGCAGGCCGGGGTGGGGGGGGGGGGGTGGGGGGGCAGTATACACCTGACCCCAGCGGCCGTGGACACACAGCAGCCGCTTCGCTAATCTCCGATCAACACGTCGATTTACATGCGAGTTATTCAGCTGTCTTTAAAGTGACCCCTTCTGTTTTTGTTTTTTTGTCTTTTTGGATTTTTTTTCTCCCCGGTTGTATCCGGCCAACCACCTCGCTCTTCTGAGCCATCCCAGTCAACGCCCCCCCCCCCCCCTTGCCGATCCGGGGAGGGTTGCAGACTACCACATGCCTCCTCCGATACATGTGGAGTCGCCAGCCGCTTCTTTTCACCTGACCAGGAGTTTCGCCAGGGGGACGTAGCACATGGGAGGATCACGCCACCCCCCGACCGAACAGAGGAGGCGCCAGTGCAGTGACCAGGACATATGTCCACATCCGGCTTCCCACCCGCAGACACGGCCAACTGTGTCTGTAGGGACGCCCGACCAAGCCGGAGGTAGTATGAGGATTCGAACCGGCCATGAGGATTCTGCCCGACCACGCTGGAGGTAAGAGACCTTCGGTTTTATGGGGCAGTGACTCAGCACTTGGAGGAGAGATTAAAGTTACATAACTAAGAAATTAAAGCTTCAGAGCCAGAGACCTTTGAATAATTTGGCCAACACGTCTTTCCACTCTGCAGCACTACAAACAGAGTGCAAACTACGGCAGAGCCATCTCACCTGAAATCATGATTTGGGAACTTTTCGGGGGCTCTAAAGCTTTAATAACCAAACTTTTTTGGCCACAATTTTGCTAGGTGCGTTTCTGTGTCATTTCCCTTGCAGTCAGTTATGTTGGACAGGTATTCTTGAATTCAGGACTTTCATGGGGGTGATTCATTCCTCAGTCGCAATGAAGAGCCAACTGGGCTATTCTTCTTTCGGGGATTTTTTTTACCCCTTTTTCTCCCCAGTTGTATCCGGCCAATTACCCCACTCTTCCGAGCTGCCCCAGTCGCTGCTCCGCCCCCTCTGCCGATCCGGGGATGGCCGCAGACTCCCACATGTGGAGTCACCAGCTCCTTCTTTTCAGCTGACAGTGAAGAGTTTCACCAGGGGGACGTAGCACGTGGGAGGATCAGGCTATTCCCCCCAGCCCCCCAAAAAACAGGCGCCCCGACCGACCAGAGGAGGCGCTAGTGCAGCGATCAGGATACGTACCCACAACCGGCTTCCTACCCGCAGACACGGCCAGTTGCATCTGCAGGGACGCCCGACCAAGCCGGAGGTAACGCGGGGATACGAACCGCCGACCCCCGTGTTGGTAGGCAACGGAACAGACCGCTACGCTACCCGGACGGCCTCAGCTGAGCTATTCTAATCATCACCATCCACCATCTTCCGATGAAGGCCCACAGGGGCCAAAACGTAATGCTTTCACTATACGTTTATTTTTGCGTGGTACAGCGAGTGTTGCACCTCTTTTTGTCCGTGTCCGGGTCAGTCTCCTGAACGCAGCACCTTGACCGGCGCAACTGACATCCGCTTGATCATCACCATCCAAACATGGAGGCGCAACAGCAAACTGACCATAGAGGGAGGATTTTCTTTAGAAGCGCTGCACGGCCTCTGCATCTGACCCACCTACCCATTCTCTCACGAATTCGACTCACTCTTTTCTACCTGGCCATGTTACATCACAGGTCCTACTTGTTTTGATATAAATCAAGTATATACACGATAACATCATGGATATTTTATTACCAAAGATTTATGGTGAGTCCTCTCCGAGGCTCACACAAAGCGAGCCCCTCTGGACATCGGGTTTTGGTTCGGACCCCGGGCTACAACAGAATAGCTTGGTCAAGTTAAGCAGTGAGCCGTCTGATGCAAACCTTCATGGGATTAACGGGCTTCGGGAAGGGTTTCGTCCCGCTGCTGGAAGATACCCATTTAGAAAATTCATTCCCCGACGCTGATGATGACTGATGATACCCTCCTTACACATTTTGCTATCTTACAGCCAGAGGTGTGAGATAGCTAATAACTACATTATAGCCCATGGTGATTCTGACTTCCACATCAGAAACCATTATATGAGGAGTAGATGTAACTTTTTTTCCCCCCAAACGGTGGATATCTCCGTCTGAACCGAGACCACTCATTTACTTTATTTCTGCAGACTTTTTGGTGTGAAGATTTCTCATTATGATGAGTCACGGGAACGAGCTGTAAGTGGTTGCTGTCGACAGCCTCAGGTAGCGGAGACATTTCATGAGCACAGAGCCGTTCTGTTTCTCCAAAAGGAAACAGCATGTGAAGCAGAAATCCCCCTTTCCCTCCATTTTGGCAGATTTAAAAAAAAAAAGCAAAACTATGCGCCTCCTTGCCCAATCCAACCCAAAAACACACCGCTCTCTCTCTCTCTCTCTCTCTCTCTCTCTCTCTCTCCTCTCTCTCCTCTCTCTCTCTCTCTCTCTCTCTCTCTCTCTCTCTCTCTCTCTCTCTCTCTCTCTCTCTCTCTCCTCTCTCTCTCTCTCTCTCTCTCTCTCTCTCTCTCTCTCTCTCTCTCTCTCTCTCTCACACACACACACACACACACATACTTCCACGCAATGCTTTGCTTGCTGGTTGTCCATCGTATCCGATGATGATGATCTTCTCCTATTTGTGAGTCCTTTGGTGGCTGAATAGTCCGATCCCGGATGCGCAGTTGTGGTTGCAGACCGGGCATGTAAAAATGGTGCTGGCGGGGGGCTTTGCTACACAGTGTTGTGTGCGCTGGTTTTCCATATACGTCACGTATATGAGACGTGAGAGCGCCAGATGGTGCAGCAGGAGGCAAGCTCCTCCAAAGAAGAGGGGTTGATCCATCTTTTCAGTGGGGTCTTCATTTCTTCAGGTGGCTTGGGCATGTGAATGACATGCCCAAGCCACCTGGGTTGATGGTGGTTTAGGGTGGACTCCACGCTGCAGCTGCCTGCCCGCTCCAACACCTCTGTGTGTGGCACTCTGTCCTCCCAAGTACTGCCGAGGATCCTCTGGAGACATCTCACACGGAAGGCCTCCAGGCTTGTGAGATGGTGGCTGTAGATGGTCCATGCCTCACATCCATAGAGTAGTGTGGAGATGCACACTGCCTCTGTAAACAAGCACTTCGGTGTGGAGACTGAGGTTGCTGTTCTGGAAAACCTTTCTCCTTAGATGACCAAAAGATGTTGAGGCTTGTTTGAGGCGGTGCTGGATCTCATCATCCATTGTGCAGGTGTCAGATAGTATGCTTCCCAGATATTTATAGGCAGGAACAGTGGCCAGTTGTTGCCCTTCTGCTGTGAAGGTTATTGGGTGGCTTGGGAGGCCGGCACTCATCTGACAGGTTACCTGTCTTTTGGGTGTTGATAATCAGTCCCATTCTCCTGTATGCAGTTACAACTGCTGACAGAGTGTTTTGTAGGGCTTCTGGTATGTGGGCTACCAGGGCACAGTCATCAGCATACTGTAGCTCAATGATGTTCACAGCGGTCAACTTGGTGGTTTCCTGAAACCTCCTGATGTTGAATAGGTTACCATCGAGCCTTAAGTCAATGGTACCTCCAGCCTGCTTCTCCATCCTCCTTTTATACAGTGTTGTAACAGAAACTAAGAAGATATTGAACAGGTAGGGCTAGTACACAGCCTTGTCTGACTCCAGTCTGCACACCAAAAAGCTGAGAACTGTGGTTCCCCACTACCACTCAGGTCATCATTCCTGAGTGAAACTATACAAGGATGGTGAGAAACTTGGGTGGACATCCACATTTCTTCAGGACTTGCCACAGCAGGGCCTGGTCAACCATATCAAATGCCTTTGAGAGGTCTATGACTGCTATGTATAAATCCTTGTGCTGTTCTCGGCATTTCTCCTGGAGCTGGCGTGTGACAAAGATCACATCAACGGTCCCTCTATCCTTTCGGAAGCTGCATTGTGACGCCGGTATGACCCGTTCGGCTATTGCAATGACAAACTGGTACAGAGACACAATCACACAAGTGTATGCATACACACACACACACACACACACACAGAAACACATACATACACACAAGATACATTGGTGTACATAAGCGACAGACACAGATCCATACAGACACAGAGAGAAACTCACAAACACACTTTCCCTGTCAGTGTTGACAATGGAGTGCTGAGGTGAAGATGATCACTGCTGAGTGGCCTTGCCACTGTGGGGGAATTGTGTGTCCTCATCTGACAGATGTGACGGGCCCTGCGACTCGGCTAACTGGCCTTGAGACCCCGCCCATCGCCGAGGAACTCTAGTCAGTGGACGTCGGTCTCGGCCCAACGCAACCGTTTGGGATTTACGACCATTAATAATTAATTTAACCGCTGCAGACTTGGGTGGGCCGCTCTAATAACTGCACCACCCCACCCCAGTTAGACTCCCAGAATGAGGCTAAATGTAATCGCAGGCCGAGACGCCGTTCGGCCACTGAAAGAGAGGGAGGACGGGCAAATGACAGGCATGGTCTGTATCTTTCTCTCCGCCTCTCTGCCTCTCTCTATCTTAGCCATGGTTGCTAAGATACACCAAATCTAATCAGTGGGTAAATTATCTCAATCCAAACCCCCTATCTCCAACTCTGATGAGGACATATTTACACTCCAGTTGCCGATATAGGATATCAGAATAATGGAAGGCAACGCAAGCGCGGGGGGGAATATTTATGTGACTATACCTGCGTCCAGCGGTTAAAGGGTGACACAGTTGACAATATGCCTAAATATATCACCAAATGGGTGTTTATCACTGTTCTCCAATTGAAGTTTAATATCCTTTGCTCCCAGCAATTTCCTCCATCCCCGGGCCCAGCATGCTGCCAAACTAGACACCCACGCCTCGCATGGAAATCTTCCCCATCACTGTTCACCACCTCTGAGGGAGAAGATTAGGGGAGATTAGATTTGCCTTAAATAGATTTTTTTTCGTTTTCTTTATGGCAGTGAGAAACAATGTTATCTCCAAGTCACTCTATATGCAGTTCAGTCTGCTGAATGCCTGGCAAAGTACGGCCCTGTGTGCCGGCGAGTGATTATCACAGTGGAGGAAGCGATGGCACATGTTATGACCACTGATGTTAAGGGGGTGGAGACGAGTGCTGCTCCCATGCCTTCCTCAGCCAACTGCGAGTCCGCACCATCCCTCTGTGGCCCGTAAGCCGCTCCACCGGCACGGGCTGTGTTCTGCGGCACATTGAAATACAGGTTAGTTTTGTGTGTGTATGTGCATGAGAGATAGTGCGTTTGTGTATACAGCACGCTAGCACATCGTGCAAACGTTTGTGACATAAATGTTTATCTACTGAGGCATCACTAACTGATTTCAGCAAGCGCAGCTTTATCAGGTTCTCTCGTGGTCGTCGTTAGATAATGACAACTGCTGGATTTCATGTTCAACATATGAACACTTGGTCAAGGTGTTAGACCCCAAACACCGTCAGTGAACTGGCTCAAAATAGTTTTTAACGGCGTCCAAGTAGCGTGGCGGTTTATTCCGTAGCCTACCAACATGGGGATCGCCAGTTCGAATCCCTGTGTTACCTCCGGCTTGGTCGGGCGTTCCTACAGACACAATTCAACCGGGTATCGTGAGACTTCGTGTCATAGTCACAAAATTTAATCTATGAATTCGAGCTGGGGGACACGATGTCACGGACATTTTCTTGTCCGGCACCACGAAGTTGTATGGGCCAAGTTTTTCTTGTGTGGTTAGGGTTAGGGTAGTTCTTGTGTTTTCAAATATATGCAAGTGACCGGCATTGTCCTGGGAGGCCAGACCAGCCAGCGCTAGCATCTTGATAATGTGACTCACGCAAGAAAAACTTGGCCCATACAACTTCGTGGTGCCGGACAAGAAAATTTCAGTGACATCATGTCCCCCAGCATGACGTCATAGATTACATTTCGTGGCTATGACACGAAATCTCATGATACCGGACTGCACGATTGGCCGTGTCTGCGGGTGGGAAGCCAGATGTGTGTATGTGTCCTGGTTGCTGCACTAGTGCCTCATCTGGTCGGTTGGGGGCACCTGTTTGGGGGCAGGAGGACTGGGGGGAATAGCGTGATCCTCCCACGCGCTACATCCCTCTGGTGAAACTCCTCACTGTCAGGTGAAAAGAAGTGGCTGGCGACTCCACATGTATCGGAGGAGGCATGTGGTAGTCTGCAGCCCTCCCCAGATTGGCAGAAGGGGTGGAGCAGCGACCGAGATGGCTCAGAAGAGTGGGGTTATTGGTCAGATACAATTGGGGGAGAAAAGGGGGGGGGGGTAATTTTTAACATGTCAGGAACAATGGCAAAACCAAACCCCAACCACAACCGAGTGATGTGCATTGAAACACATGGGGAATGTGATCCCTAACCCAGGCAGTCTTAGGCCTTGTTCAGACTGCAGGCAAATCTGATTTGTTCCTCAAATCAGATCATTCAGACTGTCCGCACCGTTATTTGCAAGTGATCAGTCTGAATTTGTGTTTCCAGACATCACCAACCGATCTGCACGGGTTGCTGCGGTAACGACGTAGGCGGGAGTAACTAGGTACGCTGGTGATGCGGTTTACCAACGGGATCGCATGAGAAATGAGGACCCATCATCTCGCCCTCCAAAGAATGGTGCCGTCAAGTCGCCGTGCAGAACTTCTCCGTCGCAGCGGACAAACTCAGCGACGGAGTAGGCTGGTGTACAGTCCTTGCTGCAGTCATGGCGGGATCCACTTCCGTCACTCTAGATTTGACGTCATCGTTGTGTGTCGCATCGGGAGTGACGCATAAAACAGTTTGAAATCCGGTTTGGGCGGCCAGAGCGTCCGGACCGGGACGCATCTGTAGGAATCTGACTAGAATCTCATTTCAAATCACCTCCAAATATGGTTCAGATCCGATGTGCAAAAAATCGCATTTCATGTGGGTTTTTTTTTTGAAGTCCAGACTTTCTAAAATCAATCAGGATACAATCTGTACATGCAAAAAACCGGATCTGGGCTGACAGTCTGAACAAGGCCTCAGCGCCATACTCTACTAATGTGCAGGGGACAGATACACGTGTTGTCACTGTACTGTATAAATTATCATCTAAGGTCTGCCCCGTGGCATACTGCTATTGTTTATAATCGCAGTGTTGGGTGTAATGACAGCACAAGCCCCAGTCTCAGTCATACCAGGCTTAATAACCATTATTCACGTGTGTACGGTGGTGACGCGGCTGTTTATGCCACCCCGTGGGCACCCTGATGTGTCAGTCACGAGTCAGCTGGCACAACACCTATTTTCTATCTGGCTGCTTTTTTTTCACTGAATGGCTCACCGGAGGCAACAGGGTCTGTTAGTATCCTGTGGAGGAATGGACAGGTAGACAAGAGCCAGTGAGACGTGCCGGCCCCAGCCGTCAATGACTAACACCCTGCGCCACCTCTGCATGGCTGGAAAGGTACACCTGTTATAAATGACAGCTGAAGAGAGATGAAGGCGGCAGTGGGCACCTCTCTCATCTCTCTCTCTCATCTCCCTCTCTCATCTCTCTTTCTCTCTCTGATGAAACAAAGCCAGGTGGACCATATGGTGATGCAAGTGTGTGTGTGTGAGAGCATGCGTGTTATGTATCTGTATGCATGTGTGTATGTGTTTGTAGTTTTGATTGCGTGTTGTGTGTGTTGTGTGTGTGGTAGTGCAAATGTATTGAGGGTGTTCCAGGTGGAAGATCACAGTGAGATCAACATTATTTTGAGCAGAAAAAAAACAACACTCAATATCAATTAATCAAAATGTAATATTAATTCATTTTTTATATGAATAATAGTCTACTATGGACTATCAGTCCAATTAAAGAGATACTTGTTTTTTTGTGGTTTTTACTATTTGCCCTACTTACAAAGAGTCAGGCAAAATTGTCGATACCGTTTGTCTGTGCGCAGATTGAAGGAATCAGGAATACTTGTCATTTCATTTCATGTACTTGTGTACATAAAATGAAATTAAATGAAAATATCATTTCCCCCACCCCACAGCAGTGCAACACAAAGACACACATCTAAAAACTACAAGAACTACAAACACATACAAGTATATCCAAACTAAGACATATATCCTAACTAAACAAAAAATCACTGTCCAACGGAATGAACGCCAGCCAGGATGACTGCCGGTCTGCATAGGCTAGCAGTTAGCTTAGCCTGCCCCATGTTATGTATGCACACATCGACAGTGCTGCATTTGATTTGGTGCTGTTCTATTGTGCTGGGATCGATTGGTGATGCCTGCGGGCTCTGGGTTGTTTGATCGGGTCTGCCTTTGATGCTGGGTCAGTCTAAATAAAGAATGCCACGGAGAGGTTGTGTCGAGCGACAGCGCTGTGTCCTGACGTGATTTCTAAACTTAATATTGGCGACGAGGATGGCTGATATCTCCCTCCCACCACCTGCCCCCTTCCTTGCATTACCTGGCGAGCCTCCGGTACCATGGACTCGCTGGCTACATAGTTTTGAAAATTACATCATCGCCTCAGGGCTCGACGACGTGAGCCAGGCTAGGAAGACGGCTCTGTTGCTACACTGCTTGGGAGCAGAGGGTCATCGTGTGCTCGGGTCTCTGGGGAACGTCACAAGCTTTGCCGAAGCTGTGGGACTTATGAGCACTCATTTCGCTGCTCCACAGAGTGCCCTCCTTCGGCGATTTATATTCCGTCAGCGACACCAACTGCCTGGTGAGTCTGTGCGGCAGTACGTAGCTAATTTGCGAGGGCTAGCTAGCTCATGCAAGTTTGGCGCGCTTCAGGACGAGATGGTTCGCGACCAGCTAATCGAACACACCAACAACGCAAAGGTGCGTGAGACTCTCCTGCTGGAAAAAGATGATCTGCTGCTGTCCAGAGCAATTACCATCGCACTACAGGTTGAGGGAGCAGCTGAGTGTGCTGCTATGCTAAATACACAGCAAGTGGCCACCTCCAGTCAAGCTGCCAACGACTCCTCCCTCTACTCACGGCTGCCCCTCGGGCCGCAACCCAGCCAGAGCGAGGCGGGCGCCGACTCCACTGGGGACGTCTTGCAACTGCAACGACGGCGTTCTCGGCCCCGCCCTCAACAGTCCTGTGGTAACTGTGGATCTCGGTCTCATCAGAACTGCCCTGCCCGTGGCCAGACATGCCGTAGCTGCGGTAAGCACAATCACTTTGCCAACGTCTGTCGATCTTCCCCGGCTGGGTCAGAGGGCCACACCCCCCAGTCTTCAACCGCCGTCATTCACAAGGTGAGCTCTGCGCCAGGGTCATTCAAATCATGCACAGTCAACATTAATGATGTGTGCATCCCCCTGCTGTTGGACACCGGTGCAAGTGTGTCTCTCCTGAATGTTGATACCTACAGTCAATTTTTCGGTTCACTGCCACTGTCCGCACCCTCAGCTGTCCTCTGTGGGTATGGTGACTCCAAAATCGATCTGGTTGGCTCTCTCCAACTGACTGTCCGCTATGGAACCAAGCTGGTGCCTAATGCAGTTTTTCATGTGGCACGCCGTGGGGCCAACCTGATGGGCCTGGACCTGTTCTCCGCTCTGGGGTTCTCCCTCTTAGACACAAGGGGGGCAGCAATCCTGACTGTCGCCACACCTTGGCAGCAGAAGTGGCCATCGCTGTTTATGGGGCTGGGCTGCCTCTCCGCCTTCACCCATCAACCTCTCCTCAACCCTGCTGTGAAATCTGTCATCCAACCACTGCGCCGCATCCCGTTGGCTCTCCGTGATGGGGTCTCCGCCGAGCTGCAACAACTGCTGGAAGCTGGCATCATTGAACCGGTGGACGCGTCACCTTGGGTCTCAAACCTCGTGGTGGCTAAGAAGAAGTCGGGGGGCCTGCGTGTCTGCGTCGATCTACGTGCAGTAAATAAGGCAGTGGTCCCGGATAAGTATCCACTGCCCACCTCAGAAGAACTCACTGCTCAGTTCTATGGCTCTGAGGTGTTCTCCAAGCTCGACCTCAGACAGGGGTACTTACAGGTGCCCCTCCACCCCAGCAGCCGAAACCTCACAGCCTTTGTGACACATGCAGGAGTGTTTCGCTACACCAGGATGCCTTTCGGTCTCAGCTCCGCCCCTAGCTGCTTCCAGAAAATCATGGTCTCCGTGCTGGCTGGCATACTGGGCGTGGCCATTTATCTGGACGATATAGTGGTACACGGGCCCACCAGTGAAATCCACGACAAGCGCCTTAACATGGTCTTCGCAGCCCTGTCCAAGCACAAGCTAACTCTCAATGCTGAGAAATGTGTCCTCTCTGTGCCAGCCATCGACTTCGTGGGGTTCCGGCTGTCAGCGAGCGGTGTAACTCCACTACAATCCAACGTGGACGCCATTCAGGCCATCCCTGAGCCCAGCTCGGCCGCCCAGGTCGCCTCCTTCCTGGGTATGACAAGTTACTACCTGAGGTTTCTTCCCCAGTACTCTGCGACCACAGCCCCCCTGCGCCAGCTGCTGCGTAAGGATGAGCCATGGGTGTGGTCAAAGGCATGCAGTGACGCTGTGCGTGATCTCAAGACTCAACTGACTTCACCACCAGTGTTGGCTCACTTCGACATCTCCAGCTCCACCTTTGTGACCTGTGACGCATCAGCCACAGCGATAGGGGCCGTGCTGTCTCAAACCCAGAACAGTGTGGAGAAGCCCATTGCCTTCGCCTCCCGTGCCCTCAACCTGACCGAGCAGCGGTACTCCGTGGGTGAGCGTGAGGCGTTAGCCTGTATCTGGGCTTGTGAAAGGTGGCACCTCTACCTCTGTGGCCGCTCCTTCACCCTCAGGACAGATCACCAGGCCCTGACAGCGCTGCTGTCCACATCTGGGACAGGCCACAAACCCCTGAGGCTGCACCGCTGGTCTGACCGCCTCCGCCAGTACAACTTCAGCCTGCAGTTCACCCCAGGCAGAGACAATGTTGTCGCCGACCTGCTCTCTCGCTCTGTCTCCACCCCAGCTCCACAGACGGACACTGACTGTGTGGAAAAGGACATTGTCCAAATGCTACACACACCCCTGCAGGCCACTGTCTCTCTGCAGGAGCTGAGGGCAGCCTCCGAACAGGACCCTGTCCTCTCCCAGCTCCGCACCTACATCCAGAACGGCTGGCCTCACAAGGTCCCAGAGGAGCTGGCTGCGTTCGCCCGAGTCAGACAGGAGCTCTCCTGCTGGAACGACACCTGCGTGGCACGTGGGTTTTGCACAGTGGTCCCAGCTGCTCTCCGTGCACGTGTTTTGAATACGGCGCATGAAGGCCACCTGGGCATTGTGAAACTGAAACAGCGCTGCCGAGACCTGGTGTGGTGGCCGGGGATAGACAGAGATATTGAGGCTCTGGTGAAGGGCTGTTCTGCCTGCCTTGTGAGTGGCAAGACCGGCCACCAGGCTCCCCCACCCCTGCAACCTCTCGCCTGGCCCTCTCAGCCCTGGGAACACCTGCAGTTGGACATTTGTGGTGAGATCCATGGAGTTCCCCACCACCAACGCTTCATGGTGGTCGCCTACGATCTACACTCAAAATGGCCTGAACTCACCACTTCCGGCACTGTGACCTCACAGATCATCATCGACTTCCTGGACTCTCTTTTCTCTCGCTGGGGCCTCCCAAAGGCCATCACCACTGACAACGGCCCTCAGCTGGTCTCTGCTGAGTTCACTGCTTATCTCGAAAGCAAGGGCATCCGTCATATACGCACTGCGTACTACCACCCCCAGGCCAATGGCGGCGTTGAACGTTTTCACCAGTCACTGAAGAACGGCCTCAGAGCACACATGGCCCAAGGGTGCTCTTTCACGCAGGCCATCCGTCACACTCTGCTGCACTATCGGGCCACACAGCACTCGACCACAGGCGTCTCCCCAGCCTCTCTCATGCTAGGCCGGGAACTGTGCATGCCCCTTGACAGGCTCCGCCCCTCCACACCTCAGGCACCTCCCTCTGGGGTCAGAGCCTCAGTCACTCGTCAGCAGACGCGGATGAAGCAACGGTTTGACCAGTCAAAACGAACCAGGGTGCCAGACATCAATGTGTCAGACTGGGTCAGGGTCCGCAGGCCCCACAGGGACAATAAAATGGCTTCATACTGGTCCTCTCCTCTCCAAGTCACCCGTCAGCTGGGCCCAGCCACTTACCTCCTCAGCGATGGCACTCGGTGGCACTCCAGTCGTCTACGGAAGGTGTCAGCTCCGCCACACACAGCTGGTGACACAACCATAGCCATTCCCTCAGCATGGCGAGACGCCCCGGGGCTTCATGCAGCTCCTACACGGGCCCCAGACATTCCTGGGCCTCAGCTTCCCCTGCCATCTCCCTCCCCACCTCGGCCTGCCCAGCCTCAGGCCGCCCCGCGACCTGTTCGCACACGTTTACGCCCTGGCCACCTAGAGGACTTTGTGTCAACCTTTCATGTTTGAAATCCTGCCGGGGGGGGGGGGGGGGGAATGTTATGTATGCACACATCGACAGTGCTGCATTTGATTTGGTGCTGTTCTATTGTGCTGGGATCGATTGGTGATGCCTGCGGGCTCTGGGTTGTTTGATCGGGTCTGCCTTTGATGCTGGGTCAGTCTAAATAAAGAATGCCACGGAGAGGTTGTGTCGAGCGACAGCGCTGTGTCCTGACGTGATTTCTAAACTTAATACCCCACTTCCACATCCTGTCAGCCCGCCCTCTGTGTTTCCTATTTGGGTGCAGCTCCAGGCAGGGCCATGGTCCTTGGACCCACCGAACGTAGCAGACCAGGCTCCCTCAGCAGATCCAACACCAGCTCTCCCAGCCAGACACCTTCGACACACCTCCCCACACGCCACACAACACCAAAAACACAGTCAACGCTAGGCGAGGCCGCCGCCAGACCGCCCGCGGTGGTATCAGAACTGCCGGTCTGCATGGGCTAGCAGTTAACTTAGCCTGCCCCGCTTCTGCATCCTGTCAGACCGCCCTCGGTGTTACCTCCTCGGGCACAGCTCCGGGCAGGGCTGTGGTCCCTGGGCCCACAGGATGCATCAGACCAAGCTCTCCCAGCCGATCCAGTGACGTGCCCAGCAACAGATACATTGAATGGGGAGTTTAGCCTATTTCTACTCAGTTGCTGGATGACTAGCAGGATCATTAGCAACTCATCTCAAAGAGGGGTAATACCTTCTCCAAAGCCAGTCATTAACACTTTTTACTCATTAGCCTTCTCATTACTACTCATTACTACTCCCTTCAGAGGACAGCACAAACAGGCTCTAACCAGAGTAGAAAAAGAAATGGGAGGCCGCGTTGCACAACTGAGCAAGAAGATAAGTACATTAGAGTCTCTAGTTTGAGAAACAGACGCCTCACAGGTCCCCAACTGGCATCTTCATTAAATAGTACCTGTTAGAGCCTGTTTGTGCTGTCCTCTGAAGGGAGTAGTACACACCGGTGTAGGAAATCTTCAATTTCTTAGCAATTTCTCGCATGGAATAGCCTTCATTTCTAAGAACAAGAATAGACTGTCGAGTTTCAGATGAAAGTTCTCTTTTTCTGGCCATTTTGAGCGTTTAATTGACCCCACAAATGTGATGCTCCAGAAACTCAATCTGCTCAAAGAAGTGCCCATCCAACCAATCCAACTTGTGGGAGCTGCTTCTGGAAGCGTGGGGTGCAATTTCTCCAGATTACCTCAACAAATTAACAGCTAGAATGCCAAAGGTCTGCAATGCTGTAATTGCTGCAAATGGAGGATTCTTTGACGAAAGCAAAGTTTGATGTAAAAAAAATCTTATTTCAAATACAAATCATTATTTCTAACCTTGTCAATGTCTTGACTCTATTTTCTATTCATTTCACAACATATGGTGGTGAATAAGTGTGACTTTTCATGGAAAACACGAAATTGTTTGGGTGATCCCAAACTTTTGAACGGTAGTGTATGTACACTGCATATCCGTCACCTTTCACTGTAGAAGATGAATATGCATACAACAGAAAAAAATAGTTCAAAACGATAGTCCAATTTTTAGGGTTTTGCAAATACTTGTGAAAACGTTGGTCAAGAAAAACAGTTAATGCAAGACTAACGAGTAAACGTGATCGATAATCTGATTTGGAGAAGGCGTACTCCCCTTCTTTAGAGAGGAGCTGCTAATGATGCCGGTAGACATGCAGCATTTGAGCTAAACTATGCTAAACTCACCCTTTGACCTACCTTCAGACTGCACGCGCAGACATGAATACAGTGTGCAGGAGTTCGTCTGACTCTGTGTGAGTGGGACTCGTAATAAAAACCCCGGAAACCAAATGTGGCAGAGTGGGGTTTGGACCAGCTGTCCTGAGTTGGTCTAATTGGCCCAGAAGAGATAAATTGGTTCCCCACCCCCACTCTGCCACACCAAACTATCCCTTTAATATTCATGCACAAGTCTAAGCGTTAAAGTAATTATGGTGTTTGTTTTAATCTGGGTCGTGTCTGCAAACTGCACATATTTTCCTGCGAGGAACAACTTGTCTTGCACCACTGGCAGCCCCGGTGAAATAAGAGCCACCCACGGTGCTTTACGCAGCCTAACGCAAACTGGGATTTATTTCTAAATGCCACCGGAGCCAGAAACTGTCAGAGCCGGTGTCAAAGTGTGACAGGAGGTTGCAGTAATGAAGCGCCATAATTATGTCTGCCCCTCATTTTTGGTTTTGTTTTTTCTTCCTCTCACACACACGTGTAACGGGGGCAGTTCTATGCTGGTCAGCCTGCTGCACGCCCGTCACTCTCATCAGTAGCTCTGCGTTGTGTTCTAGTTTGGGTGGGGCCCCAGGTGTTGTGGGGGGCCCTCAGTCTCTCATCATCATCATGATCAAGGAAGGAGGGGGGACACACAGGACTCTATTTGGCCCACCTCGCCATTTATTTTCTTGCGGTTTCAAACCCTTCGACAAACGTCCAGTCCTCCAGCTGGAGCGGTGTTTCTTCCGGACGTGGGGGTCGAAGCTCAACCACTGCCCGGAATTCACTCGTGTGCGTTAGAAGGAGAAACCGTCCACGGGACTCCGATGTAAGAAAGGATAAACAAGTATTTTATCCCACAGCTTGCAGTATCTTCTTACAGGGATACTCAAGGTTACGTTCTCCTCAATCAGCAAAACTGTGCTACGGTAAGAAACACGCGTGGCTCGGCTCGGTCGCTCCTTGAGACTCCCTCCACAAAACAAAAATGGCCTCTCCCGCGTTCCCTCTTCCGTGTACCCACAAGACCTCGCTCTTAAAGCGACAGTACAGGTATATGACGGTCGTTATAAAACATACATAAAAGTAAATAATGACGTAAAATAAAATGTAGTAAACACAAATAACAGCACACAGACAGGATTTGGTGATATTTCATACTCAACCAAAATTAAATAAAAACATTAATTTTAACCTGGTTACACACACATTGTGCTGTCTGCATCACAACGATGTTGGGCGTTCTTGTATCCAAGACACAAGGCACCCGTTTCTGAATCCTCTCTAAAATATTCCAAATAAAACGCTCTTCCGAGGGCGCCGCGAGTAATTCTGCCTGAATCACCACCGCTATCACCCAGCGATTTGAATAACAGCAACCACTCAAAGCAAGCAAGACAAATAAACCGCGCGGAAGTCGTCTGAAATATCACAGGTGGCACCTTCAATATTTCTCCACACCGACACGGGAGCTGGAGGGAGGACGGCGAGTCACCTTCTCGTTGGAAAACAGCGTTGCTACTCACGGTTAGAGCAGACCTTCCGTGGTGGAAAATATATGGAATATGTCAGAGAGATAAATATGGACTCGCTGCCAGGTGCTGAAGACGCCTATGTTTATTAATGACCGACAACAACATATAAATACGACCCGCATATGTTGCTGCAGTATGCATCTCTATCAGTGCTGGCGGGGGGGGGGGGAGGGGGGACGTCGAAAAGATTCACCAGCTGCATTTATTTAGTGTTCATCCACAGCCATCGGCCCTGTCCCTTCGTCTTTGAGCAAGCCACCTTGACCGGTGCATGCACTGTAAAACAGATTGCCCATACCAAATAAAGCTGAGGTCTTGGACGTCCGGGTAGCGTTCCGTTGCCTACCAACACAGGGATCGCTGGTTCGAATCCCCGTGTTGCCTCCGCCTTGGTCGGGCGTCCCTGCAGACACACTTGGCCATGTCTGCGGGTGGGAAGCCGGATGTGGGTATGTGTCCTGGTCGCTGCACTAGCAACTCTTCTGGTCGGTCGGAGCGCGTGATCCTCCCACGCGCTCCGCCCCCCTGGTGAAACTCCTCACCGTCAGGTGAAAAGAAGCGGCTGGCGACTCCACGTGTATGGGAGGAGGCATGTGGTAGTCTGCAGCCCTCCCCGGATCAGCAGAGGGGGTGGAGCAGCGACCGGGACGGCTCAGAAGAGTGGGGTAATTGGCCGGTTACAATTAGGGTGAGAAAAGGGGGCGGGAAAAATCTGAAAAAAAAATAAGCTGACGTCTTATCAAAGTAGTTCAACGAAATAGAAGAGCAGCATAATATGAATATATCCCCTCTTAGCACGTGGTTTCGCAGTTAAACTGAGTTCATTACTTCAAAGTAGGATCTCATTAGTTTGGATTTGCCTTTCAAGTTCACTTTCTCTCAGGATCCTCACTTTAACTGTTAATTACTGTTCAATTAATTAAAGGACTGGTACCTCAGAGGCAGGTGCTGATACCACGTATGATCAGCTTCAGCCTATTTCCATAATTTTGACTAATTTTGCCATTGGGAATACTGAGGCAAAATAATAGAGAATATAGTGTCTAATTGATAGAGCACAGTATGAGCAAATATTCAAATGGCATTCCCGCTGTTTGATGTAAATCTTGATTAAACATCACAGTTATTAATTTCAAGGCAGACCCTGAGTGGATAGTTAATTACACCAGCCCGTTTCAACAAGACTCACTTCTCTCACAATTAATCAAGGCGGACATAAAGCAGGATGCACACAATGACGCCGGACCTCAGCGTTTAGTCTTGCAAACCCGGATGAATCCTGCTTCGAGGGCCGGATGAAAGTCTGAGTGGAGAGCGAGGCGCCGCGGGTCAGACTATGAGTACGGGAAGCACGAGGGGTAAGACGCTAAAAACAATAGTCCTCAGCTGCCAAAACCTGCTGGGTTATTATTAAGAGGTGAGACGGTAATTTAAATGAGCCTCAGCCGTCATCTAGGAGAGGGCTGCAGGCTCTCATCTCACCCACACCCCCCCCTCCTTCCCACACCTTGAGTCTGGGAGGAAAGATGAAGGGGGTGGGTGGGTGGGTGGGGGGGATCAGGGCAGGTGATGCATGTTGGTATGTAGACAGAGGGTTACGGGGAGGGAGGTGGGAGAAATGTAGACGGAGGGTGTGAGCGTGGTTGTATGTGCCTCCGGTGCATGGGTGCGTACCATAAGAGTAAGTTGCAAGTTGTCATAACACTTCTCCCTCCTCATTTTTCATGTACAGCGCTCTTGAATGTGCTGTACCTCAGCAGGGGAATGCGATTAGGTGCAAAGATCAGATACAGAGAGAGAGAGAGGGGGGGGGGGGAGCGAGATAAGACCTGGAGGAAAACCTATCACTTCTCAAAATCTCTGCAGCATCAGGCTGCACAGAGAATCAAAACCTCCTGGCTTTGACATTTTGTGCAAAATCAAACTTGTAGTTCTCCAGACTTGAAGCCCTCGTAATATAACTCTAGTGTATCTCAGACTCCCGGAGCAGATCTGGCGAGACAGCGCTGTGTACTGTATCTCCAAGGAGGAAGTGAACCACATCGACTTAGCTATTCCTCAACCACAGGGTCTGCACATTTTCAATGACAGGCTCGGTTCTTTTAATGGAAAAAGGAAAGAGTAACACTGCAAACTTTCCTTTTCTTTTCTTTTCTTTTTTACCTTTTGGCTGTGCGGTATCGAGTTCTGTTGCAGTCCTTTCAGTCCGCTGATAATCTCAGAGACGTTTCTCCGATTTGTGGCTCTAGAGGTGAGCAGAGAGGACCAGTAATTACCACCCTGCTCTTTATCCCTCTGCATTTTGGAGGCATCACTGCCTCCAACACACACCCGGCGTGTTCTTCCTCCACACCAATGAAAAAAGTGAGGGAGTTATGAGACTCGGGATGAAGGGAGAGGAATGTTAAGAAGTCTGACCTCATACCCTTGTCTGTTTTCTGTTTGACAGACAAGCATACGCCATTATGGTCGGAGTCAGAACTTTAGCATGAGATTTCCAAGACTTTTATCCAACTTAAATCCACGACAGCCTGAACAGTCTCTGTCAGTATGAAAAGCCATTACCATCATCTTTGTAAATGCGCTTAAGAGAAGGAAGGCGCCTCCGCAGCTGAACTGTTACAGAGCATACCACGTGGGCACATGGTCGCAACTGTCACCGGTTCGAATCCACCTGGCGACCTTTGTTGTATGTCTTACCCCTCTTCCTTCCTGCCTCCACTGTGACCATCTTGGGCGGCAAGATAGTCCTGGGTAAGACTTTCTGTCCTGGGTAAGACGCTTAACTGCAACCGCAGGCTGTAGAGGGGTAGCACCTTACCTCAGCAAGGGCCCTTTGGCTAAGGACGACGTCCCAACTGATAGATCTGGTCCTCCTCCTGCATGCCTGTATGGTACTTCCCATGGTGCCCAGTCCAGCCAACACACTGGGATAGGAGAAGGGAACTCTGATTTCAAATCCACCTGCTGCCTTGTGGGTTGATGCCTCTTTAGGCAAAGGCTAGGAGAAGGTGACTCTGAATTCAAATCCCCGGGCACAGTCTACCCAGCTGTCAGTCCCCGGAAAGGGTAAACCAGGAGTAAACCACTCCCCGGGTGCTGCACGGCGGCTGCCCACTGCTCCTAGCTACACAGCTAGGATGGGTTAAATGCAGAGAGTGAATTTCATCGTATGTGTAGCGCTTTCTTGGTATGACCTTACCAGAGATACAGCGCCCTGGGTCCTTTAACATGAAGCCTGTTTTGTTTTTATGTAGGTTACCCCTTAAAGGTAAGTAAAGTATTACTTAAGATATTATGATGGAAATGTATTTTTAAACTTTAACCTTATCCCTATAAAATCCTATACTTTTAACCCCCTCTATTTATTACATATTTATTAACAGGACAATGAGAAAAGTGAAATGACCTTTCATGAAGATGTATTATTTATTCACAATAGAAAATAATAAATGAAATGAAAATAGACCCCTTTTTAGTGTTCTTCTAAGGCACTAAGGAGTTTCACTCAACAACAAAAATATAGGCACTAACCCTTTAAACCTGTATTCACAATTAGGAAACATTAATAATCAATTTGCATGAATTTACATTCACAATGAATACTTGACAGAAACTAACAACATTTAAGTATTCACTGGTGTGGGCCCACGTAATAAAAATAAAAACAAAAGCTGGCAATAAACATAAACAACCCCGTTGCAGGCCTGATGGGAGCTGGGTTTGAGCACGGTAACCGTGGGTGACTCACCCCTGATGAAAAGTCAAAGGTCTCTGCCCTTTAATGTCCGGTGACGGCCTTCTCACGTCATCTGCTCCGGCGATGACTATGGTGAAGAAAAATCCCCCTCGGTCCTAGAGGTGATGAAGAGGAAGGGAAACAGTGGAGCTCCCTCATTGCCTGAGGTGCAGCCGTGCTTTCCCGGCCACACGGGGCGCTGTCTGGTGACGCTGTGTGCAGCCTCAATGTCCGCGCATGCAGGGTTAGCATACATTAGCAGGACCGCTAACTAGCCGCTAAGTAGCATGTGGCAGTAGACACTTGACGAGACTAGCTCCAAAAACACATGCAACCGGGTAACAAGACTTCAGTGACATGTTAGCTGGCAGCTAAACATAATATCAGCGGTCAAAACTGTAGGCAAAAAACAACTTTAGGGCATAATACACGCAAAGCCTCATGGCCGAGTGCCAGCAGGCTCTCGTCTCCCGTTCCGCTCTCTCCACACGGCCCGTTAGCCCCGCCCCCTAACTGTTGTGAGGCAACATACTTAATGTGACATAGACTTTTGGTGCAGATATTATGGGATGTCTACTGCTATGTACATATTAACTGAAACTTAACTCTGGTGTATTTACACCAGGGTTACATATGTATGTACAAATGACAAATAAAGTGTATTCTATTCTGTATTCTGCATGGTGGCGCAGTGGTTAGCGCTGTCGCCTCACAGCAAGGTCCTGGGTTCGAACCCCGGGGTTTTCCAACCTTGGGGTCATCTCAAGTTGTCCTCTATGTGGAGTCTGCATGTTCTCCCCGTGTCTGTGGTGGGTTTTCTCCAGGTGGTCCGGTTTCCCCCACCATCAGAAAGACATGCATGTTAGGGTTAATACTCCTGTCTGTGCCCTTGACCGAGGCGTGGCAAGATAAACTGGAGTTGGTCCCTGGGCGCTGTGCGGCGACTGCCCACTGCTCCTAGCAACACAGCTAGGATGGGTTAAATGCAGAGTGTAATTTCCCTGCAGGGATCATTAAAGTATATCAACATAAAAAAAAATCAAAATCAAAAATCTAATAGTTATAAAAATACCAAAAAAATAAATTAAAAAAGAGAGACTTTATTCATCTTACAGCCACACACACACACACACACACACACACACATGCAGGGAGTGGTGGCTGGAGAAATGTTCCTTCTGCATTTTTCCTTCCTGCCGTCCTTCCTCCAGAGGCAGCTAGGAGCAGAGTGGGCAGCCCTTTCCTTCGGGGAAAGCCCGGGGACCAATTCCAGGTGGACATCCATGTCGTGGTCAGGGACAGGTCAGGGACAGGTCAGGGACAGGCCAGGAGATGTTTTTACTGGGGCTCTTTCTGATATTGGAGGAAACCCATTTGAGCATGGGGAGAACTTGCAAACTCCACACAGAAAGGCCCCTAGTCAAGAGATAACCCCCCCCCCCCGAGCACGGGAAGAACATGCAGAGTACACACAGACAGCCAATGCACACCGAAAGGCCCGGGGAGAACATGCAAACTCCCCCAGTGCCAACTCCGCCCCAGGCCAGAATCGAACCTAGGACCTTCTTACTGTGAGGTTCGATTCCCGCCTGGGGCAGTGTTGGCTCTTAATAGGCTCTCTTGTATAAGTAAGTTAGCATGTGACAGACGAGAGTGTCGTAATTTGATAGACTTGACAGAACAAGAGATTTAATCACATCTCTTTGAGTTGCCTTGAGGCTATTACTAGATGGGACCAAAGTACAGATAAAGATCTTAGAAAGCAAACAGAGACACTCTTTACTAATTGCCAGCTAATTGACTGATTAGCAACTATTCGTCATGAAATAACTTGCTCATCATCCTTAACTTTACACTGAGGAGATGCAGCTGTCAAGACAGGCAGAATCCACACTTTTGGTGAAGACACATTGACCCATGGGTCATCGTTACGGATCATTGCTGCCTCGGTGAAAAAGGCAGTGGCTCGGGACCCCAAGAAACCTGAGATCACAAGCCTAAATAAGTGTAGACTTGCCGTCCTGACCTCTGTCGTCAATGAAGACCTTGAAGAGGTGAGGATTAGCACACCTAAAAGCATTTATGGACCCCCATACTGGACACCCTGCAGTTTGTTCACTTACAGAGGCAACAGGTCCTTGAAAGATGTAGTAAGCAGGAGCTTGCACTTAATCCCACTGCATCTGTGACTGGGGACTTGAACCAAGGCACTGATTGTGGACAGCTCGGTATTAGAAAACCATCATACCAGAGCTCTTGCAAATAAGTCAGGCCTTCTCCAATTTTCTGACAGATAGGAGGCAGCATGTAACAGCATGTGACGTGGGTAAGCAAACATCGAACATATTAACCCTTAGCTCTCTCTGACTGTGCGCTGTCGCTCCCTCCTTATACTAAGGACTGCATCTCACCATCAAAAGCGTTTTGGATTTGCAGGCAACGTGACATTTCCTGGGTTCATACATAACCTTAGTGAGTCAACATGCAGACGGGAGGCAAATTTGCTGGCTTTCGGGTGTACCCATAATGAGCTGGGGCTAAATGATTTAACAAAAACAAGTACAGAGGACCCCCCCCCCGACAAACACTCTTAACATCAGCAGCTCAGCGGTCTCCTCCATGGATCCATTCAAGTTCCTAAGAATCAATATTTGTCGACTACTAGCAGGATAAAGAACAAATAACAAAAAAAGAAAAAGACCTTGCCGGAGATATACTTTCTACAGCTGCTTAAGAAATTCAGCCAAGGGCGTCCGAGTGGCATAGCAGTCTATTCCATTGCCTGCCAACACAGGGATCGCCGGTTCGAATCCCTGTGTTACCTCCACCTTGGTCGGGCGTCCCTACAGACACAATTGGCCATGTCGGTGGGTGGGAAGCCGGATGTGGGTATGTGTCCTGGTCGCTGCACTAGCGCCTCCTCTGGTTGGTTGAGGCGCCTGTTCGGGGGGGAGGGGGAACTGGGGGGAATAGCGTGATCCCCCCCCCCATGTGCTACGTTCCCCTGGCGAAACTCCTCACTGTCAGGTGAAAGGAAGCGGCTGGCGACTCCACATGTGTTGGAGCAGGCATGTGGTGATCGGCAGAGGGGGTGGAGCAGTGACTGGGATGGCTCAGAGAGCAGGGTGATTGGCCAGGTACAATTAAGGTGAAAAGGGGGGGGGGGTCCCCAAAAAATGAAATAAAAACAATTCAGCCAGTGGGAATGTTAGGCCTGGATTTGAGCAGCCATCACAGAGTCCACATTCACCTCTTCCTTAGCTTTCTGGTTCAAGACTGCAACACATAACCTGATTGGTGGAGAAGCTGACGACACACCTCCGGAACCTCTATGACTCCAGGTCCAGGTCCAGGAGGTGTGTGGGCATAATCATCACCAATCCCTCTTATCTTGCTCACCATTACAAGCAATCCAGCTGGAAGGCATACCAGACAATCAAGATGAAACACAACCAGGGGCAAAAACAGCTTCTTCCCCAGCGCGGCAGTTCTCGTCCAACCCCCCCCCCCCAACACACACACATACATGCTATCTGCGCAAGCATGGACATTCAAGACATTGACCTACCTTTTCTTTATCTAAGGCACTAAAATCCCACCATACATGTAGTTAGTATGGTATGTATATGTATGGCTAGTATGGTATGTATATGTATGGCTAGTATGGTATGTATATGTATGGCTAGTATGGTATGTATATGTATGGCTAGCATGGTTAGTATGGTTAGTATGGCTGTGTAGTTAGTTTTAAGCAGCCTTTACGTTGTGATTTAAACTCCCACATGGATTCATTTCCAGTTCTGTACATTTCATTGTTTCTGTTTCTTCCCAGTTTCAGAATACTGCATTGTAAAACTCCACTATCCGATGATATTTTTTTCCCTGTTTTGAAACAGTTAGCTTTGCTTAATACTCTGCACAAAAGATTCCAATTACTTCCTTATTTCCCCAATGCCCTTGCGTACTAAACTTGGATATCCTACAAAGAACACTGTGCCTCATCCTATGAATATTATGTGAGCATCCATCCATGTCAAATTCCCTGTTTGTGTGTTTATGTTTGACTAATGGAACAGTTTCTGTCTTCCCATCAAGCTGCAACTTTTCATTATCATCCAAATGAGGCTTTCACCTTTGGCTACACGCCGCCCAATTCGAGCTTTTTGAAATGACAGAAGCGACGGCGTTTTCCATGTCAGGCATTTTTGATGGAATCTTGTCCAGATTAACCACCAGTGCAACAATAAGCAAGCTCCATAAAAGATAAATAAATAGGAGAGGTGCTAGGGTCAGATCCATATTCTACCGGCAGCATTCCCGTTATGAGCTAGCGATTGATTCTCGGTCAACCTAACGCTTGTTTTGAGTTGCTAGTGTTCCGGTGTTTCCACGATTTCGGGAATTTTGATTTGCTGTGCGTCTATCTCATGACCACGTTAAATGTGAACCATGCAGCCTTTTGCTGAGGTTAGCTCTGGCCACCTTGAGCCAATGACCTCATCAACCTGCAATACAAAGGGACAGGAATGACAGACTTTTCATTATTGCCCGGCCATTGTGCCAGAGGGGGAAATCAATTATAAAAACACGACTAACAGCAAAGATAACAGCAGGGTCTCCTATTGTGTTGGAGCGAGCAAACTTTTTCTTTTTTCTTTTTTTTTTCTCAAGGGTCACTTGACCATTCTGGCATCACCTTGGTGCAATTTGCTCCCCATTTCGAATCCCATTGCCTTTTGGAATTGGATTTACCTGACTCATTCACACAGTGAATGGACTCTCTTTCCTGTGTAAAAAAAAAAAAGAAAAAGAAGAAAAAAAAAGAGATTCTGTGTGAAATTGCCTGAGGAGTCAGGAGGGTCCGGGTTCTCCGGGTACCTTTCTCTGTCAGCCATTAACCTTCCGACAGGGGGAATGTCCTCATTACAGGGACAGGCTGAGGGATTCTGGGTCGGCAGAGGAGGAAACAGAAACACCAGCCTGAACATTTTAAACGAAGAAGCAACTTAAGGTAGGGAACGCATACGGAAGACAGCTGAAATGTATTTTGAGCCAATCCCGGTCCGTGATATGCAGAGTCCTTCAAAGAGTATTACTGGTCTCCATAATTACTGCATGATCAGTCCTTGCTGTAGGCCTGACCCCTCTCATGAATAATAATAGGACTACCATCTACTAGCAGTGGACTATTGCCAGTCACCTCAGGGCCAGCAGATACCACCAGTACCAGTAGAATATCCTATTGTGCAGACCTGGTGGACCCTAACATCCCACCCTACCCCGACAGTCACTATCATGGATGCTATTTATTTTACATCTGTTTTTATCTTGGATGCTATGTATTTTGTGGCTATTTAGTATATGAGGCGTTACCAATGTTTACTCCCGACCCCCTATCTTGTCTCCTACCTTAACCCCCTATTATCCCTACAACTTAATTCATCTCTGGTTTAGATGCTCCCTTGAGGTTTAGTTTTTCTTTTCCTTTCTTTTTCGGGGGATTTTTCCCCCCTTTTTCTCCACAATTGTCAATTGTACTTGGCCAGTTACCCCACTCTTCTGAGCCGTCCCAGTCTCTGCTCCATCCCCTCGCCCGATCCGGGGAGGGCTGCAGACTACCACATGCCTCCTCCGATACACGTGGAATCGCCAGCCACTTCCTTTCACCTGACAGTGAGGAGTTTCGTCAGGGGGACGTAGTGCGTGGGAGGATCATGTTATTCCTCCCATTTCCCCCTCCCCCCCGGACAGGCTTCCCGACTGACCAGAGGAGGCGCTAGTGCAGCGACCAGGACACATACCCTCATCCGGCTTCCCACCCGCAGACACGGCCAATTGTGTCTGTAGGGACGCCCGAGCAAGCCGGAGGTAACACCGGGATTCAAACCGGTGATCCCCATGTAAGTAGGCAACGGAACAGACTACTACACTACCCAGATGCCCCGGATGCTACGTATTTTGTGGCTATTTATATGAGGCGTAGCCAATGTTTACCCCCGACGGCTTGTCTTGTCTCTTAACCTCTACTATGCCTACAACTTAATTCATGCCTGGTTTAGATGCTTCTTTGAGAGTTCACCTTGTTGCTCCCTTGACTTTTGCTCGTATGTTTGTTTGTTGTTCACACTATTATCAGGCTGTTAGCTGACATAGTGTGCAACCTGGCTTGAATAGAAGATGATCTGCTTGAAGGGTTTCGGTGGCATGTCCTCCACAGGGAGGGGTAATTGCCAATTGAATAGGTAATTCTATAATCTTCTGAGAGGTAGCTTGCCGTTACTGCGCCGGGGAAGTCCTGTCAGCTTAATCAAAATGTCACCAATCAGCAGTGACTGTATATAAGGAAAACAGCCCAAAACAATAGCTGCTCACCATTAGCATCTGAGCAGGATGCGGACTGAAACCCATCATCAAGCCGCGGCGCTAACGGAGGCTGACAGGATGTGGCAGAATAAACAAAGGAGTTCAATACCACTTTACAAAGTAGAAACAGATCAAGACTCATTTGCAAAAGCTTCACTCACTTTAAACTTTTAAAAGAAAAATCAAACACAACAGTAAGTGGGTTTGGCTTGTTAAAAAATTGAACTTCACTTCCAGCTGAGCACGCCTGAGAAAAACAACGCGGTTTCATACGTGGCCCGTCATTTTCTGGGGGGTACCGACACACAGAGGTGATAGTCAGTATTTCCTCAAGTATTTCAGTCAACTTTACCAAACTGACCCACTGTAGGAGGTGCTCTGGTATCAACATAGACGCTGTTTTTCATCTGTAAAGTCCAGTTCCCCTAAAGATAGATTTGATACACTAAACTGCTGAATGTTGATATTATTCAGTCAATTTTATTTATTTATTTATTTATTGGATTTTGCTCCACCCCCTCTGCTGATCCGGGGAGGGCTGCAGACTACCACATGCCTCCTCCGATACATGTGGAGTCACCAGCTGGTTCTTTTCACCTGACAGTGAGGAGTTTCACCAGGGGGACGTAGCACGTGGGAGGACCACGCTATTCCCCCCAGTTCCCCCTCCCTCCGAACAGGCGTCCCGACCGACCAGAGGAGGCGCTAGTGCAGCGACCAGGACACATACCCACATCCGGCTTCCCACCCGCAGACACAGCCAATTATGCCTGCAGGGACGCCGGACCAAGCCGGAGGTAACACGGGGATTCGAACCGGCGATCCCCGTGTTGGTAGGCAACGGAATACATTGCTACACTACCCGGACGCCCCGGGCCACCATGCCTTCGATGTAGAGACGTAACATGTATCATGGGCTGAAACTGAAACAAGGAAAAGACACTGAAGTGGCGTAAGAAATGCTATCAAACACTAGACAATGAAGAAAGGGAAATGCAAACTCATGATGACGCTCTTGTGAAAATTCTCATATCATTATAGGAAAGAAAACATTTGCCAATTACTGCCAATAAAATGGGATCTACTCACCAGCACCACAATAATCTAATGCTACAAATATCACACTCATTAAAATGTTTAACATACTTTCATATATGCCACACTAACGACACAGTGATTCATTGTGATTCCACTGTACGAGAAGTTCTGGAAAGTTGGCCTTATCTCAGCCATGGCATTCAAGATTTACAAATCTATTACCAAGTACTGCTTTGATGCTATCCCTGGCAAGGCAATACTTATTGGAATTAATGTCAATGTAGATTAAATCTAACTGAGAACATTACACACACCAGTTTCATATTATGTGTTTATATAGGGCTGCTGCATTCAGTATTTTCCTGAATACCCACACACTAATGTACACATGCACAAGCTACACACAATGAGACACACACACACACACACACACACACACACACACACACACACGCACACACACACACACACACACGCAGGCCCAACACAAAACAAAACAGATGTAGGACTAATGACCCTCTTGGAGAGTAAATGACAGTCGAAATAGGTTTAGAGCAATCTGGAATCAGATAAATGGACCTAATCTCATTCCGGTCGGGACCCTGGCCGGGAAATGGCTCCTGACACCTGAGACCCTGGTACACGTCAAGGCTCAATCGAGGTCGGCAGGCTCGGCCCATACATCTCCATTTTAGATGACAAATCTGAACCCTCAAGCGGAGAAAACCCAAGAAGGATCAGTTGTGGTTTAGTGTGAGATTAGAATGAGAAAAAGCAGATGTTCTCAGTCCAGTGAAGACGCGTTTTGGCGACAGTACATTTCTAACGGCTGGGCTGATGTGGGGATGAGCTGTTTGGCAATAGCTCAACAAAGAATGTCATTTTACTTATCCTGATTTATTTATTTTACTGAGCAAACTGACTTAGATTCTCATTAAAGACGATGGCCAGGGGCAGCGGGTGCAGGTAGAGGGAGGGCCCGTACATACACTCGCATACTAACAGCTATAGGCTGCCCAGCTCTACCAAAGTCTTGCTGAGCTTTTGGATATTTCAGCCAAGCATGGTGAGACTTGTCTGTTGTGCCGGTCGACCAACATAAAAAACATAGTTCAATATAAATAAAACATTCAATACATGTGTAATAGTGTTTGATGTTTTTACATTATCGACCATACAACATTTGGCTCTTACTGCTGAGCTGAGCCGAACGATCTTGTTCACTAAAAAGAGCCGGGAGTCCCATCACCATAAGCTTAGCTGTTTTCTATTGGGTCTAGCAAACTTGCTAGCAGCATTGGTGCAAGCGAAAGTGCATGCTGTGACACAACACAAAATTTCCTTGCTCTTTGCTTGCTATTTGGGAGTCAATCATTTAGGCCTATAATGGCATGTCTAAAGAACTATTTTGATTCGCTCGAGCCAAAAGTAAAAAAATCAGTATCGAGAGAAGATAGGCTTAGTGGATGGCATGGATCCATAGGTTGTTCCTAAAAAGAACTGGAGCATAAGCCTGGCTGAATATACTACAATAACTTATCCTGAGATTGTGAACTACCTGCTATTTACAAAGAGTGCCTACACCCATAAAGAACTGAAGAATTCCAAGAGTCTAGAGGCCTTCAATCAACTGTTGTGTGGATGGGTTAAAGAAATGTCGCTGCTAAAAGCCTCTAATGGGAACATCCTTGTTCATTGCAGGGTAAGATAACTTGAGAAAATATTTCATTCTTCTCTACTATGTATTCATTTGAAATGGACCTTGTACAATAAAGCAGGGGTTAAAGTTATTGTCCAAACAAACTTCGCTTTCATTGTTTGATATCAAATCAAATCAAATCAAATTTATTTGTATAGCCCAATATCACAAATTACAAATTTGCCTCAGTGGGCTTAACAGCGACACAACATCCTGTCCTTAGACCCTCTCATCGGATAAGGAACAACTCCCTAAAAAAAAACTCCTTTAACAGGGAGAAAAAATAGGAAGAAACCTCAGGGAGAGCAACAGAGGAGGGATCTCTCTCCCAAGACGGACAGCGTGCAATGGATGTTGTGTTCACGCAATTTACACAATACAACATTGAAAGAGGATAAACATGAATTATAATGGACTTATAACATTTATGATGTGCAGGATGCCAAGCAGTGTCCAGACGCTACTGGAACAGTCCAGGACCCAAGCCACGCGACCAGCATCATCATGTAAAAAAAAAAAAACCAAACTTATGTGAGGAGAGGAAGGGCAGGCAGCATCCAAATGGCGACCACCATCACCACGGAGACCTGGGAGGAGAACCGACTGCACGTGTACGCAAGAGAGACTCACACGACACCATTCAAACACAGAAAAAGAGAAAGGAGAAGACATCATTCAGAGAGACAGAAAAGACATGTTAGAGAAGAGAACAGTTTGCAATAGTCATTAGTCAGAATCAATTAAGTCATCAATTAGTCATAATCTATACTCTGTAATCTATACTCGATAATCTCGTCGGCAGGACAGTGGTTGGTAAATTCATTGAGACAGAAAAACAACCCGCCATCCAGTACAGGTTGTGAAGCACTCAATTTAAAGGCAACTAATTGTAAGCTAAGGCAAAAAGATGAGTTTTAAGATTGGATTTAAAGGACTCAACAGACTCTGATTGTCTGATGGCAGCAGGCAGGTTATTCCACAACAATGGAGCCCGATAATTATGCTTTAATTATTAACAAGGAGCGTGCAATTCATTTGATACTTTAGATGCCTACTTTGAATGCTATTCCATTATAATTTCTTATCTCACTTCCTTCCAGGTACACCACTCACAAAGAATGAATGAAACGGCCCTCCACCCCTGGATAATTCCAAACAAAGAATGGGCAAATATTAGTTGGACATTGCAATTGTATGACAGGCCTTGGCGAGTCATGTACTCGTGTTGCAGCTCTCCTCTTTGCCAGAAAGGCGACAGTAAGAATCAGAGATTCGAAGACATGCATAGAGAAGAAGGCAAACTGGATGCTTCCTCCATCTTTGGAAAAGGTACCATACAGTACGGTGTCTGAGATAGACTCCACTGCCCCTAAATGTAAGAAGAGAAACTTGGACCTCACAACTGATCAAAGGGAAGTGAGGCAAAGAAATACCCCGCCATCTTCCACTACTGCAGCGCCTCCTCCAACACATGGTGACATTACAGTTTTACTAAAGTCTCGCTGGAAACGAACAAAAACCTGTTATTCTTTCACTGAGTGAGCCAGATTCAGATAGCTGCATCCCAGCATCACTGAATAGGTCGATGCTGAAGGTTTTATCCAAACCAAACGATGAAGAAACATATGCCATGACATACGAACAATTAATTGATCATTGTGGAAAGACTGACCTGAGTGTAACTGATGAGCAGATTAAATGTGTTGAAGAGCTGCTCGGGAACAGGCGAAATCTAAGCTTTGGCTACAACTCAAGGCAGGACGTATTTCCTCATCAACATTAAAATCTTGCTGTAGGACAAATATCAAGTGCCCTTCTCAAAGCCTCATTAAGAGAATTTGTTACCCTCGCTTATAGTTTCACTACCGAGGCAACGAGATGGGGATGCAGCCAAGAAAAAGTGGCACTTGATGTATATAAAGATATAATGGCTACAAAATATACCCATTTTCAAGTAAAGGACTGTGGCTTTGTGATTTCAAAGGAGCCAACCTTCATGGGTGTAACCCCAGATGGAGTCACATATTGTTGGTTCATTAGAAATAAAGTGCCCTTTTTGCATACATGACTCAAGCATTGAAGCTGGCCTAAACAAGAAAAACACCTGCCTTGAGTGTAGTGGCGGTACGCAATTATCACGATCTCATGCATATTATTACCAGGTACAGAGCCAGATCAATCTTTATAAGGAAGCCATCTTTGGAGATTTTGTCTTGTGGACAGAGAAAGATGTATTTATTGAAAGAGTCCTGCCTGATGAAGAGATGTGGAAAACTACTTCTGCTGAAGCATCGTCATTTTTAAGAGCTGCCTGCTACCAAAGCGTGTAGCTAAGTACTCTACAAGGAAAGTCTGAAACCCAATTTATTCTGTAAGAACTACGCTATTGCAAGTATCTGATAAGGCACAAGCAAGCAAAGCATTTTATCAATTGTTGTTACACCATTAACATCTTTTGTATTTGAATAGTCTGTTGGAAGGGTAGACTGCAGAATTCTGTATTTTCTACAGACAAGTCCAATCGCTCTCTCAATGCGAATCCTTACAGAGGCAAATTTTCTTGTACTCCCCACATATGTGAAGCAAGTTGTCTCTTCCCTCCAGTAAATGCTGGGATTTTAACTACTCCATAATAAAGGGCAACACTTTCTTCAATATTAAATCCCCTATCTGCAAGAATGACATCACCTGGCAGTGGATTATTCAGCAGTCCACAATTTTCAGTGATGAATTTATCGCTGGCTCTTCCCACACCCACGCCTTAGAGATGAACGATATAGTAACTCCTTGCGGAGAAATTCCAATCAAAATTTTTTACAGTATTGTGATGCTGACATGATGAAAATGTTTGTGCCCTTGCAAGTAAACGCAAAGGTTTCGCCACAAAAACTTTAAAGCAGTCTATCACTACGGTCACTTTGGTCCCAAAATGCTGCTGAAATGTAAGTGGTGTTTTCAATATTTCTTCTCTTTCTGGCCATCTAACCAAAACTGAAAACCCAACAAAGGCAATGTCTCGCACCCGTAGGAATATTCTTGATACGGTAGGCTTGGATAAATCGAATCGGTATGCTATATCTTCAACAGACAGATTAAGCCTCAGTTGCAGTAAAAGGACCATGAACTGCTGAAAATGTGTCAGTAAAGAACTCTGTGTTAAAGGCATGTATGCCTCAGCAAGGCTAAATACTGAAGACAGGGTGAGAACATGTGGAAGCCCTGTGTATACTGCAACTTTTTTTTGTCATCTTCTATCAATGACTCTTCAGTAAAGGATAACTTATCAAGGTGTGCTACCGCATTTTCATGCCTTTTTTCCAAGTCATAAATCTCTTCACAGGTCACATCAGTTTGACATCCTTTGTTACCAATGCGGTTTCGATGTACCCGTGCTTATCGTTCGGCAGCTTGACAGGGGTCTGATTGCCTTCATCCTGGCTCGCCTGTTGTTGCTTCTGTTTTTGACCTCTTAACGATTCTTTTCGGTGATGAGTCTGCAGGAGGCCTGAATGTGTTGTGTCCCAAGTTTAAAGTAGGTGCCCAGTCTATGTTCGCCTTGTCGAAAAGAGCAGCTGGTTTCCCGGAGACGAGGTGATCTGAACAAACTCTGGTCTTGGTTTGCTCCTCCGTGGTCAAATCTGATCTGCCTAATCCGAGCCAGCCAGACAGCTCGTCTCTCTTCTGAAATTAATTTTGCATCTTCACCTTGATGTGTGGTAACTTTTGGTAATCTGAAAAAAGATTTCTTGTCTCTTCCAATTCTGTCTGAACACAGCTGTGAGGTGACCGCGCTAACCACCGCGCCGCCCGAGACCTATCATGCCATATCATATACAAAAGACAAGGGACGACCAGCACGAGGATGTAAACTCACTTCTAAAACGGATGCCAACACGGAGAGTGTGAGGTGCAGAGGACGTCGCTGGCTCGTTGACTCACTGTGGTTCATTTGCTAATGCTCATGAAAAAAAAAAATTGCCACTTGTTGTGAAACTCTATCCTCTCCTATTTCTCCCTCGTTCTGACAATGCTTTTTATCCCATAAAGCACCTGATGTAAAATCTCGCATTTCATGGCTAACAAAACTGTTACAGTGAATGAAACTGGAACTTAATGCAATGCTGCATTGGAAAGACACTATACATAAATCACTGATTGAAGGGTGCTTGGAAGTAGATGTTTTGGATGACATCTCAACCTCCACTTACACTAAGTAATGGGCAATGATGGAATTCAAGGGATGGTGTGTAATGATTGTAAAATCTCTAAGCTTGGCCATCCAATTTCATGGCCCTGACTCTTGCATAAAGTTTGAGGTGACAGAATACACACACTGACATCAATGTCATTCTTTTCCTGCTTCATTATAATTAATAGCATGTCTCTGGGGCACAGAGAGAGCAAAGGGACCAAGTTTAAGTCAGGGTGACTGTAACCTGACATTGATGCTGAGAGGGGGAAAAAAATGGACGTCCTTGTTCACCTTCCCTTTTGTTCCAACGTAAAGGAAGTGGTGTGTGAAAGGGGGTAATTAATGAACCTACAAATAGCTCCAGTTTCATTTAATGACAATCTAGTATGTGTTAAAAAAGACAGTGCCTTTTATACAGCAGGTGTGTGGGGGGTGGATTGGGGTGGGACGGGGGGCAAAGGCGTTGTCTCCCAATGGAGCTCTGACAGGTAATTTTGCATTTCGAAATGGTAATGAAGCAGACGGTACTGCTGAATTGCACCTGGGACGCTAACATGTGGGACATCCTTTTATGGTGTAAAAAAATAACGGCCCCGATTGCCTGTAAGGACAACGGTAGCAGAGTATCAATGGTCGAGAATGGAAGGTCGAGAGCTGCATCGCCGCGACTTACCCCTGGGCCCCCGCTAATGTAGCCAACTTCTAATTGCCATTTTAAACAGGGCAAATGAAGCTGGCATGACAAATCGCGTCACAACAAGTCTGTAGACTGGCGCTCTGTTCATTTGTGAGACGCAGAGATGTATTTGGTGCCAGGAAGAGCTTGTGCCTAATGAATAACATTTCCCAGGTAGCAGCTTGCGGATGATGTGTTTTCATGCGAGTAGTTTAGTGAGACCAGCAGAATGCTCCATGCCTCATTTGCAATGGGCCCGGATTTTGGCATGTTTGTCAAAAGGCACATCACGGAGAGACTTAAGACAAAGAATGTCATTAGAAATGTAACGTCTGTTTTTTTTATTTCACATTAAGATGATATGTCAAAATGGATCGCATTCCTTCAAAGGTTAAGTTTTTTCACGATCAGTGTTTTTAATTAATTTCTCAGCCAGACAAATGTGACGACCATATCTAAGTCACTCATCTCTCGATGGTGCCAAAAAAACAAAAAAAAATTGGCACCACCACTGCCCATCTATTTTCACAATATGCTTATCTCAATCCCCGAAAGGTTCTCATTGTTCCTTCTCTAATCCTTTAAATCTGCAATATGACTCAGTAGTGAACCACGCTCCCTGTGCCAATATGATTCCATTCGTAGTGCACTCTGCATTATCCTCCAAAAGGAACCACACACCAGAAATTCGCTCCGAAACAATGTGCCCAAAATGACACCTTGTCTGCTGAACAGATGATAAAATGCCCTACTGTGAATTTTAATATTAGCTGGCACACATGAGCCGGAGGAGCAATCAAAGATATCATGATGGTTATTGTTGTACTGAAGCTCATTGTCTGGCACAAAGATGTTTTCCATGTGTTACAGGTGCCCTCTTGGTGTTCCTTGTTTAGTGAATTCCCCTACCTGTTACTCACAGATAGCCGGGAAATAAAGAGAAATGAAATCACTACCCAGCAGCAGAAAATGAGAGTGGCTGACGGCTGCCACATACGTTATTTCTGATCCACTGCAAAGCTGGTAGGTTGAAGCCCGTGAAACCAATTGAAATAAATCTGACAGGAATGTGAGGGTGTTTCAAGGGGAGGTGCCTGCAGGAGTCACCTTTGACCTTTATGGTTAGAAGAATTTGGTCGTCATGAATGGCGATGCTGGCAGTCCTTAATCCAAGACCTTGGCGAGCTGTGACATTCCCGTGAAAGCATGGGCACTTTCCGGTATGGTTTGGGATCCCTGAGGTCTATTTTGGACAACACATTGGTCTCCATGGCCCCCTTACCCCCTGTCCCTCTCTCTCCATCCGAGCAACTGCACACTGTAGCAGTCACATAATACACTGTTAGCCTTTAATTACTGTCTGGCTAGTCGCAGGATGAAGGGTCACACATTCCATAGGGAACGTATATATATATAAATATATACGTGTGTGTGTATCTGGGTGTGCATGTGTATACAGTGGGCATACAGCGCGTTTACTCAAGGTTGTGTGTGGCCCGTGTATGAGGGAAAGCAAGCAGATAAAGATGGTGAGTTCCGCTTGTAGTTTTCCCTCTCTCAACACGTACATATCACACCCTTGACGTTTGTCAACATAACCTCTACAGATCTGGTTTAGCAGCAGCAAATAGACTGCAGAGAGCCAAAGGCACCAAGAATGTGCTGGAGTCCTAATTGCATATTTCCTATTTAAGTATATGAAGAAAAAAATGGATGTGATATCGGACACATTTTAATCCATTATCATATCCGGCCCAAAAAGAGCTGCCCTCCAGTTTAATGCCCTGCTATCCCCAGGACTGAGCCGCTACTTTCCCCTGACATGAGACGAGATTAGCCCGTTGCACTGAGGACCAAATTGCTCTTAGCAAGAGCAGCTAATTGGAGCTCTTATCTACAAGTGAAAGAAGTAAAGGTAGGTTCACATCAAGGTAAAAGCCCTCGGCTGTAGGCATTAAATAAGAAACATGGGTAAAATATTTAAGCTGCTATACTAGCAATGTCTAAACTGAAAGGGTCGTAACTTGACATGAAGGGTAAGGACAAAAGGGGGCCCCAGTCAGATATATGAATAAATCCCAGTACCCTGGAGGGCTGTCATTTGACTACCAAGATTCTTGCATAAATCAACTGATGGCCTTTAATGTCTACGGTTGTTGGCAAGCCATCAGTGACTAGGCTATAAATTAATAGAAAACAAAACTAGCTATCTGCTAACAGTAATTGGCTTTTTGCTGCCTGCTGTAATATTTTCCTATTGAGTAAGCTGTTATTCGTAATCATAAAATTCAATGACTACTCATAATAGTGTTTTTACGACAGAGACAACAGGCGAGCAAAGGGAGTGGATTTGAATACATTTCAGCCAAGATTTAGCAGCTCTGCCTTCAGCGTTGTGACCAGCGTCCTTTTTCATCAAGTTCTTATTAAATACTCACAGTGGCCAATGCCGTTCTGCACAGGCAGAAATAACATATCTGTTAAATGCTGATGCAATGCTCCCTGAAAACATAATCTAGTGACTGGCCAGAAATAAGCTGTTTATCGTGGCTTCTGTTGACTACACTGTCTCAGACCATTAAGCAGATCCCCAAGATACTGATTACTCTGGGGGACAAACACATAAAATGAAAATTCTTAAAATGACTAAGGGGCAAGGCCATGATACACAATTCATTCGTGCATGGAAAACAAAGTTTGATGTCATACTCGCTGATATAGCGAAAATAAGCTATATTCACATTCGCGCTGTAGACTTGGACACTTTCATTACAGCAGACTTTACAAGGAGGCGTCCACAACAAGGGCATCAAACCCACTCATTGGTTATTCAATACAATATGCATACATAAAGCCGCTAAATAATAAATGACACACTTAGAGTGAAAGCATGAGGACATCTATTGATCTGGCCTCTTACATCTGTCATATGAGCCATAGATTACAACATGACCTGCTCAGATTGCTTTACTCTCACTACTCCACTGGCGACAGAAATGAGCACAGAAGCCCACGCTGTACTGAAGCACACAGATATATGACCTATGTATATGGTTTGTCGAGCTAAGTTCCCCTTGAACTTCACCTTGACCTTGATATTGTCTTTGTTTGGACATGTGTTGGTGTATGGTGAATACATGTCTGAGGCCGACATGGTCAGGTGTCAGTTTCCTGACTGAACGTACTTCACCCATTATTAGCAATAGGAGTGGCAGCCGCTGTAGCACTATTAGTATTGTTATTAGAAGTAGATGTAGTAGTTGTAATGGTATACGGGTGTCTCCCCACCTGCCGCCCTAGGACTGCTGGGATAGGCTCCAGCATCCCCGTGACACTGAAAGCAGGATAAGTGGTTTGGATAATGGATGGATGGATGGATGGATGGATGGATGGATGGATAGTAGTAATCATACTAGCTCTCGTAACAGTAGTAGCAGCAGTAGTGGTAAAGGTAGGAGGAAGTCTAGTGATAGAATCAACAGTAGAACTAGTAGGAATACTAATTATAGTGGTAGCAGCAGTAGGAATCAGCAATCAGGAACATTTATTTGTCGAAATGAAATGAAATGTCGTTTCTCCCAGCCCACAGTAGTGCAACACAAAGACAAAAACACATATCCAAACTACAAAAAACTACAAAAACTACATCCATCCATCCATTATCCAAACCACGTATCCTGCTCAAAACACTTTTATCCAACATAGCCACACACAAAAAAAAAATTCACTGTCCAAGAGAGCGAATGCCAGCCAGGATGACTGTTGGAACTGCCGGTCTTCATGGGCTAGCAGTTAGCTTAGCCTGCCCTGCTTCCGTGTCCTGTCAGACCGCCCTCAGTGCTTCCTCTTCGGGTGCAGCTCCGGGCAGGGCTGTGGTCCTTGGGCTTACTGGACGTAGCAGACCAAGCTCCCTCAGCCAAGCCAACGCCAGCTCTCCCAGCCAGACACCCACCCTCAACACACCTCCCCGCACTCCACACGACGATACCAAAAACACAGTCAACGCCAGGCGAGGCTGCCGCCAGACTGCTCTCGGTGTTATCGGAACTGCCGGTCTTCATTGGCTAGCAGTTAGCTTAACCTGTCCTGCTTCCACGTCCTGTTAGACAGCCCTCGGTGCTCCCTCTTCAGGTGCAGCTCCGGGCAGGGCCATGGTCCCTGGGCCCACAGGACACAGCAGAAGAAGCTCTCCCCACCGATCCAGCACCAGCTCTCCCAGCCATCAAATGAAGATGTGGACAGACATGGATGAAGACACTGCATGGATGGTACTGGGTGAGGCCACAAATGTAAGTTCACGCCGCCACTGCAAATGTGAATTCGTGCAGCCATCTTCCCGCACCAGAAGCGGGGCGGTAGAATTGGAAGTAGGAGTGGGCTAGTAGTAGTAGTAGTAGTTGTAGTTATCAATCATATGCAAATGGGAAATAGCCTAGCTTTGCGATTTATGTTGTCAACTAAATTTGCTCTGAATTTTATCAATGGCATTTGTCTTTTTTATAGAGGTTATTATCGATTGAAAAAGTGACCCAGCATCTAAATGGAGAATAGTTTATGAGGCCTCAAGTTATGCCCTTTCCTTTTGGTTATAGGCCAGCACAGGATGATTAAAAAGCAACAAGGCATTTTCTGCCAAGTCCAATCTAGCGGATGCAGTACACTGTTGAGCTGCCACACTTTTTTTTTCTGTTGATTCAACACTACGACTAAGGCTTAGCTTTCCCTCTCCCACTGCGTTACCTTATCCTCTTCAAGCATCTGTCTCAAAGGCCAGGCAGCTTAAAGCAGAGCTTAATAGGGAGTCTTGCCATCAGGGTGCAAAACAGAAGTGTTTGCTCAGGTTCTAGCATCAAGAACTTGCACGCTACTATCAGCCATGTATCTATGAGGCCACTGAGACAGCAACATCATAACATCCAGATATTCAGTGATGTTGTGTTGTGTCACTTGTTTTCAGAACATAGGGAAGGACCTCCTCAACTGAATACCCACTCAAGGAATAGTCACAGGAGAAGTGTTTTATGGCCAATAACATCACGTCTATGATTTGGCTGTAGGCGCTTTCTAGTTGTGCCTGCAACCAAACCTCTGGTTTTTCATTGTTTTTATTTGACAGTTTTACAATGTAAGGCAGAGACCCAGACACATTGTTTAAAATGTTTTTAATGTTTGCAATGGCCTCCACCAGAAAGTGTAGTTCCACCACAAGTGGTTTGTTGTTATGCATTCATTCATTCCAAGCCGTTTATCCCAACCGGGGCCGCGGGATGCTGGAGCATATCCCAGCAGTCATTGGGCGGCAGGCGGGGGACATTTGAAGCAACAAATGGGAAACAAATATCTCTAGCATATAAGCTAGGTCGCTAGTAATGCTTGTAAATTAACGCTTTGTTACACTACAAACAACCTTAGTAGACTAAATATTGACATAGTAAACATCACATCAATATTAGTGAACACCTCTAGCTAGCTTGCTGCTTTTTAGGTGTAGAATTATTTTTCTTGGTACATATTGATCTGTACACCGTCGTCCATTGTGCAGTTAGAGGAGGCGGCGTGTGCCGTAGGACCTGATTAGCGTCAGCATCAGACAAGTGTAGCGCTATCTATCCTTTTTAACTGTCAAGGACAACGCTCCTGAGTTCTCTATACAACTCAGTATCCAATAAACTATTGAAGTATGTTAACTTCGCTTTTTATGTGTTTAAAGTATGTTCTAAAGGCTCTAAATGTCTTACAGTGTCATCTGGTAACTCCAACTAAAAAGGTTGACTACCCCTTTAAGGCGCTCAAATATGGCATATGACCCCTTTAAGGCAATCTAACACGGTCTAGACACCTCAATGTGTCACCGAGTAACTTAAATTAAAATGGTGGACTAGCCCTTTAAGGTTGTCTCAACATGTCACTTACCATAGCCTAGACACCACAGGAATAAACACACATGAATAATCCACACTCACACAGGTATATAGAATTATATATACAAATGTATTATGAGTAATAATTATTAGAATGAATGAAAGTGATAAGCCTCAATGGCTAACAAGCATCGGCATTCAGATATACACAAATTAATCAGACTAACACATTAGCATACAGCTCAATAACCCTATAACTAAGCCGGCAATAAAATAAAAGAAAGTCAACCCCCAGTTGCAGGCCTGTTTCTTTATCGGGTACGTGGGGACCCTAAACAGCCCTCTTCGCTCCCCTTGTCCAGCTTGTACTCACAAAGAATGAATGCTCCTCTTCGTCTCGCGTTTCCCGCCGCAGCGCAGCAGCGAACGTCAGGCCGGCAGCCCTCCTAGCTAACTGGCTAGTTAGCCGTTAGCACCATCTCACGGTCGAACCGTGCGCTCGCCTCGGCAGCCCAACACGGCAACAGACGACTCCTTCTGCGTTCCTCGATGGTCGCATGAACCCACCACTACACTGTACTGATAACGTTACTTCGCTAAACTAGAAGACGGCCCGACTCATTGTGGGGCAAGCCCCTTACCGCATCCAGTCCATTCGCCCGTCTTGCTGTGCTAGCAACGAACACCGACTGGCTAGCTCGCTCCGTAACGTCGCTGGGTCCACATATGGGACTGACGAGTAGCCAGTTTGTCTTCCCAGTCCACACAAACAGTTCCCGGGATGGGTCTCGGTCAGACACCCGCACACATCACTGTTCACTAAACTTCAATTACATTTCTCTCACCGCAAAATAGCATATAACAACTCGACATCACACCGCTCCGTTGCTCACACAAGGGACGAGAGACCTCTCTCTCCCCCTCCAGTCTGCTCGTGCTGACGTTTTCCGCTGCCCTCTCAACCAATCACATTCAAGGTAAGGTAGTCTCTCCACAGCCAACCAATCACAACAATGGTAAGTTTCAACACTAAAATAAATGCATTTCACATTGGTAAACAACTGTTTTGCAGAACAATATCAACAATATATTCATATTCAAAAGGTATACAAAATAACAAACATAGGCCAAACTCTTATCTAATAGTGCAATGTAATATATCTAAGGCCTAAAATTTAACCACAGGGTTACACAAGTTTGCTCTCTTCACTGATGGCGTCTCCTTTTGCGTCTTGTCCCGAGTCCAAATGCCTAGGTATTTAATTGATATTTGGAAATATACTCATTGTTAACGCCTGATGACAACCGTTGAAGTTCGTTTTTGATCAAATCAGCTGTTATAAGCACACAGCTCGCGGCTAATCAGACCACTTGGTCACAAACCACTGTTGTACAAATACCAATAGGACGTCCATTTGGCCCATGTGCAACCATGTCACCGTTGCATGATGCAGCGGTGTAAATGCGCTGGACTAAGGTAATTGTCTTGTCCATTACCACATTCATTATTTTCAAGAAATGCTGAAACAGCTTCTGCAAAAGTTGGTGCTGCAGTATACTGCCATTTATTACCCAATCAATACGCACCTTAATCTAATTTAGTGGGAAGCAGTGAACTCTTTCAATTTGCGCCCCCCCCCCCCCCACTCAAACGCCTCTCATCGAGCCGGGTCCTTATAAACGGCTCTCTCATTCTCTCATTCGGTTGCCAGGCTTTTCATCCCGCAGACAGATACAATGTTCCTCAAGCCCTGCTGTGACTGTTCTCACGCTTTCTCCTTCGCCGCTCTGAAAAAGGGGGTCTTTTCCTGAGCCCTTTCTCTTTCTTTCCCCCTGGAAATGGAGGTGGCAGCAATCCAGCCAGCTCCCCTCCCCTTCAGTGAAGCGCCGACCCTGTGGGCCGTGTTTGCTCCCCCACCAATCCCTGCAAAAAGGCGTTGAATGGAACAGCCTTTTACTTTTCTTTTTTTTCTTTCTTTTTTTTCCCCTTTCCCTGAGCCGCAGCGAGCAGAGTGTGAAACGGTGGCTCTGACACACCGAACGTGCCTGGACTACCAGCCATGATGTTTAATCAGTGATTACATACACACTGCATCGCTTTCCTCAGGCCAGGCAGTATGGCAGGTCACCCCCCCCCATCATTTCCTTCACTATTTTAAAAAAAAAAAAGTGGACTGTGGCAAAGCCCCGCCGGGCTCGTGCCTCGCTGTTTATTTCCGTTCTGATATTTTCTTTGCTCTCCTTCATTTTTATCTTCGCCACTTTAATTTGAGCTTTCTTTTTTTTTATTTGTTACACTTGCCCTTCGTTTTATGCGCCAGCAATCACCTGGCTATCGCCAGGCCGCACGCAGCATGGCGGCCAATTCACACTGGCGATTGGTATTCAAACCTCGCGTTCGAAATAGCGCTATTAGGCTTAATGCATTGTTAACGTTCAAACACGGCCGCTCTCATAATACTAATATCTCGTCTCCCGTAATCTTGTTGGACAATTGACTGAGAAGAAGCTCGGCTGTTAGCCTGTGACCTCAGAATTTTTATGCCCCCAAATCTTGTCAACAGGGGTGGGCCCGCTCTCGCCGGTCCACGCTTGTTGTGTGATAATAACTGCAGTGTGTGTGTGTGTGTGTGTGTGTGTGTGTGTGTGTGTGTGTGTGTGTGTGTGTGTGTGTGTGTGTGATGAGAGTATGCTCAGCAGGGAGCCAGACTTAAGTACATGTTAGAGGCCATCTCTCACGAGACCTTCCTACCCATTTTATGGAGAATGGCTAATTCCATCGTTAGTCTCTCTCGCTTTTATCATGTACGACTATCTAGGCGAGCAAAAAAAATTGCAAGTCCGGCTAAGGCTGATTTCTGCTGATTTCTTTCCAAACAGCAGCACTTAGTCGATCTTGATTGCGATTCAAATTGCCATCGTGCTCTATTATTACAGGGGCTATTTACCATTCAAAATCAGGGTAAATCGCCATTAAATAACATATCCCGGTTTCTTTTCTTAAACAATCAGACACTGTCTCCAGTAACAGATTGTCCTTGCGGTCTATGTGTCTGTGAAGTGAGATTTATGGCCTGGTGAAGCAGTTGAATGAGTCTGAACAAATCAATAGAGATTCTTGTCTGATATAGTGTGTTGCATTCAGAAACACCTCCAAAGACCATTGTTCTGTGTCCACCTCTAAGACAGACAATTCCTCATTGTCATTTTGCCAAGACATGACATTTGGAGCACATCTCCAAGAATAGGCCTTTGTGCCTTTTGTAAGTGTCTGAAAATACTGTCGGGAGGCTGATTAAATATGGATACGAATGACCATCCTTCTACTTAGTGATAGAGTAGCACAATTAACATAATAAGGAGTTTAATATGTACCAGTGCAGCTGTCTTTATTTTTTGAAGATTGTTCATTTGCATTTGCCACCAGTACAGTCATCCAGATCAAACTGCTCCTGCGATGAAACATCCATCTGTGGCGTATGCTGTACACTGTAACTGTAGTGGAGCAGCTGCAGTGGCTCCCAGCACCAGACATCCTCTATATCCCATCTTCCTTAATATGCAATCATCTGCATACTCCCTTTACGAGGTGTGAATTTTTCACTTTTCTTCCGAAGCATCTGCCAGCCAATGGTGTTCAGTTGGGGTTTGGCTATGCTAAACATGTACCAGCTGTTGACCCCGCGGATGGCGTCTTTGTGTGCTACGAGCACTGCAGCAGATGACAACAGTTAGCACATCGCTCCTCGGTGTACATTTTTACAAGCAACTCTTTATCTGTTTCCCCCCTTGTCTTAAGCACACGGACTTGGGGTGGGGTTCGGGGGCCTTCGCTCAAACCAACAGATGTTTGGTGAGACGTGTTGGGGGACCGGTCATGCCAGGTTTTATATGTCAGACTCCTGAACCAGACTGCACAGAGCCGCACATTTAGAAGTCTGCATTCCCGCCGTCTGCTCTTTTCATAGCCGCTTCCTGAGAGCACAAGCAAGCGACTCTATTGTGAGGAGGTCGCACATCACCCCTGGACATAATCGCGACAGGGTCTCTCTTCAAAATCAGTGCACGATCGCACGATTGACCGATCAGATTGAAGAAGAAAAACGTTCGGGGCTTTGTGGCATCTTCATTGTCAGACCAGGCATGTAGGGCACATTACAAAAGGCCTCTTTTCAACAGAGACGGGGACAAGCTCCTGTTGTTTGGAACCTGAGGGAAAAATCAATACCCTGTGAATGCAGCTCAACGTCCCCACGCTCATCAAGCCCTGTGTTCTGTCATTTCCATCTCGTACCTCAGCACTGTGGATTTTTTTCTGCCCACACAGTGGAACCAACTCACACAACCGAGCAAAGGTCCTACGTGCTGGGCCATCAGCCATGCAGGCAGGCAGCTCTTTATCTGTTTTCCCTCTCGTCGTAAGCATACACACTTCTCAGTAAATGCTGGCGGATGTGGTGGGGGGTTGGTCAAACCAACAGATGTTTTGTGAGACGTGTTGGCCCATCGACCATCACCCACAATGTTAGCTAGCTAGGGTACTCAGCTGATGTACAGTAATTCATGTTATGAATATGGTCCTACAAACTCCTACTTCATATTAACACTTGAGGGTTTGTCTCCAATTGATAAGATTGTCATTTTGACAGCTATGGACTGATAGTATCTTTTTGCTTTTTTTCTGCTTCTTTGATCAAAAAATGCAACTTGATTGATTGATTGATCACTTCGGTTTTGGAGCTAAACATGACTAGAACCACAGGCCATGGTACCTGCATTTGGTACTTGCATTCAGCTGAAATTCAGTGAGTCTATTTTGGATTTCAGATCAATTTTGGGTTTAGTACCAATGTACACACGCCCAAAAGGCAATTATATCTTCTTACATTCTTTGGTTATAAAAGTCAGTGAGCAAAATCATGCCTGTAATACAAAACTGTCTAACTGTCTACAGGAGTGGGAAAAAGAGGGCTTGCATGCAGTGCTGACTGAGTAAGTCTTGTGGTAACTACTGTTGAATTTTTGTATGATTTAACATTAATGCTCAAACTGCAAATGCAGTATGGTATCCCACCAAAGAAACATTATAGCCTCTAATGTTGGATTCTTTGCTGCGAGCCTTTCAGGATGACAGCTAAAAATGAATTAAACTGGCATCCTGAGGCTATTAAATGTTTAAATTCTATATTTCTGATGTTCATAATCACTGAAATTTGTATGTATGTGTGTGTGAGAGAGAAAATTTGTTAAACAGACTGGGGAATGTCAAGAAAGCCCATTTTTTTTCATTTACAAATCAAAGTCTTTAAGGAGATATATCATGCTTTCTGGGTTTTCCCCTTTCCTTTAGTGTGTTATACAGCTGGGATGTGCATGTAAAATGTCTGTGGAGTTACAAAGCCCATGCCAAAGGAAGTTATTCTCTCCAACAGAAAACACTGCCTGAAATGCCTCGTTTGTCGTCCAGTTTTCTTCCGTTACTTATCCGTTACTTACTAAGTCGCACGTTACTATTCCATTACTTACTATGTAGCATGTTACTATTCCGTTACTTACTATATAGCACATTACTATTCCGTTACTATTCCGTTACTTACTATGTAGCACGTTACTATTCCGTTACTTACTATGTAGCACGTTTTCATAATGCCTGCCTGACTTTGGGCCGCCCTCAAACAAAGTTAGATATAGCGGAGTTGGGAGGACTCAAACAAAGCCCGGTAGAGTGGAGGCTGAGAAGAGTTTGGCTAGTGCATATCGCAATGTTGATAAGACACCGTTTTCTTCGGTGCAAAGGCAAACTCCATTAGTATTGACTTCCAAAGGAAGACAAAATGAAGAATTTGTGATTAAAATCACTTTTTCCCCACTATTCCTCAGCAGTACAACTCCAACCTTTTATTGTGTCCCCTTCATTTTATCAAGGACTGCTTCCTGAACTGGGCACAGTTCAATGCTGGATTTTTGATTTGTTTGCCTTTCCTAAAGAAGAAAGCACCAGACAATATTGGATACGGTTTCTTTCTTCATGCCAACAATGGCCATATACTAACCATATTCTCAACAGAGCACATTATGAAGCTGGATTTTTGGCCAGGCTAGTACTGAAAGACGGGGCTGTTCCATCTGTTAAGGGCCATGGTGAGGAGTCAGAAGTGCCAGCTGTAGGTAACACTATATCACTGAAATGTTTATCTTGTATTGATAACCAGTACAAACGGCTTGTGAATATAGTTTCAGTGCAGACAATGGGCATATACAATGAAGCTCAAGTTAGCTAATGGTGATTTGCTCCAAACAATACAGCCGTGCACTGAGCAGTCAGATTACATACCTTTATTTCAACCATATCCGCTCCTAACCGTGGCATTACTTTCACAACCCCAAGGATAAATGTCACCAAACCCCAAACATGACATTTTTTTGCAAGTAATAAGCAAGCAGATATATTTTTTATAATACCAAAAGCAGTTACGCTCATGAAAGATATTCCAAGCCAAAAGCCTGTCAAACTACAGTTTTCTTGGTAAATTATGTACACATTCTCACAAAATAGTCTACTTGAGTAGTATTATAGGCATTTAATGTACTCATCTCATCTCCATCTTCATCTTCATAGTATTATTGTAATGGAAATAGTACCAAATAATCATGAACAGCCCATTTTCTTTATTGAACATAGTATTATTGTAATGGAAATGCAAAGTTAAAGTACCAAATAATCATCAACAGCCCATTTTTTTTATTGTAGTTCTATAATTTCATAAATGCAAGAAAACATAGTGTTATTGTAATGGACATGCAAAGTTAAAGTACCAAATAATCATCAACAGCCGATTTTCTTTATTGTAGTTCTATAATTTCATAAATGCAACAAAACATAGTGTTATTGTAATGGACATGCAAAGTTAAAGTACCAAATAATCATAAACAGCCCATTTTCTTTATTGTAGTTCTATAATTTCATAAATGCAACAAAACATAGTGTTACTGTAATGGAAATGCAAAGTTATAGTACCAAATAATCATAAACAGCCCACTGCAGAGTAGCCTCATGTGGTAAAAAATATTAATGAACGCTCATCTAGACCTATTAGTAATGTCGTCAGGCCAATTTAGACCTAGTAGGCTGTGCTACCTTCATAATAAGGCTCAAATATGTATTGCGGCTCCAGACAGCTTTTTTTGTTTTTTTGCCAAAAAATAGCTCTTTTGATAGTAAAGGTTGCCCACCCCTTCTCTAGCCAGACGACAGCGTTCGCGTGGAAACAGGTTAGCTATGGGTTATGGTTAGGTTACGGTAAGCGTTAAATTTAGGGTTTGGTTGAGGTTAGCTTAATCAGGCCTGCCGGAGAAACAGTGTATGATACAACACTGGCAAGAGTGCTCACATGAATTGAGTGCTACCACAGTTCATCAATCAGAGAAAAGCAGTGGGCTTCTAGGAGAGGCCCTTAAAGAGACAGCTAAAACAGCTTATTTCAGACAGAGGATGAACTGAGGGGCTGCATAAAGGGCGAGTGTAAAATAAATTGGGTTTTTTTTAAACTGTGAATCGTGCAAAGCTACTCTTGTGGATCCCCAGACTAAAAATATCGAACTGGAACGACAAGCAATCTATGGCTTCTTTAAAAACATAAACCCACAAGAATATATGTAAGTTTGCTCAAAGTCAAATAAAATGCTGATCATTTCTTTAATATTGTAGCGAATTCAGGGGCAGGCGGGAACTGCCGCAGCCGGGACACGAACCGGCGTCTTCCGCACTACGGGCAATTGGGCTAACCAGTCAGCTGAAGGGTCCGACCCGTTAGCGAAGGGCTAGCGAGTCTACTCATCCGTGGTCGTTACAATATTTTCAGCAACTACCTTGTTTTCAAAATCGGAAAGCTACTGAGAAAATGCGGCGACAAGAAAAATACATACTATAGTTTGCAGCAGCAATCATATTTTATGCTTTGGACTTTTTGTTCCTACTGTTATAGGAGAGCAAAATCTTCTCAAAAATACTCTACACTGCAGTCTATTCTGTTGCCTACCAACGAGGGGATCGCCGGTTCGAATCCCCGTTTTACCTCCGTCTTGGTCAGGCATCCCTACAGACACAACTGTCATGTCTGCAGGTGGAAAGCCAGATGCGGGTATGTGTCCTGGTCGCTGCACTAGCGCTTCCTCTGATCTGTCGGGGCGCCTGTTTGGGGGGGAGGGGTCACTGGGGGGAATAGTGTGATCCTCCCATGCGCTATGTCCCCCTGGCGAAACTCCTCACTGTCAGGTGAAAAGAAGCGGCTGGTGACTCCACATGTATGGGAGGGCGCATGTGGTAGTCTGCAGCCCTCCCCGGATCAGCAGAAGGGGTGGAGCAGCGACCGGGACGGCTCGGAAGAGTGGGGTAATTGGCCGGATAGAACTGGGGAGAAAAAGGGGGGGGGGATTAAAAAACAAAAAACTCTTGGGTACGTTTGGTCGTAGCTGGCGGTGTCTGAAGGAGCTGTATTGTTTCACCAGCGTGTCATGCAGATTGTTGGAAGCATTTCCCATGACGCACCATGGCTTGGCTATCCTCCTCCCCTCCACTATTGTCTCTTGTCTGCTTAGGTTGAATCCACCGCCTGAGCCAGTCTCTCTAATGAGCTTGCCCAGCCTCTGGACATAAACCACTTTCTTGTTGCACCCCCACCACCCCCATCCCCACGTGTCCGCCCACCATACACCAACAACACAACAGAATGAAAACAAAAATTAGACTAGTCACACCAGACCGACTGAACATGTGACGTATTCGCTTACACACATGAAAGTATGTGAGCTCTCAAAGGAAGCACAGCTTACTTTAAGTTTTCATACAAGGCCTCAGTGTTCATTTTATTGGCAGTCCATTTTATTGGCCAGGTGCACCCCCAGATTCTTGTAGGAGCTTAAGATCTGCAAAACCACAGCATCCAGGCTAGTATTAAAGAAGTAATTGATGTGTGATTTGACTGTGCGGCTGAAGAAGTGGCTGAACATCTATATCGTTGTCTCCGGTAACGTCCATGTGATATGCATGGGATACTACGTTCGCTTGTGTCCTTTGTTTGATCTGCCACACAAACCTGCTCTGTAGTTCCCATTCAGGAATTTTCTGGAGGAGCTTCGTCCCAGATCTCAGAGGAGGCCGTCAACCACTAAGGGAGTTCCCCCTCGAAAACCACCGATCATAAACCACATCAGAGCTCATCAAATTTCCTCTCAAAACTTAAAAAAAAAAAACAAGGGCCCTGAAATTACCCTCAACAATCCAGGGACTGAAATAACCTTTTGGGGGTTCCTATTTTTGCCGTTAGGTGTGGTTTAGATTGATATGGGTTCAACATCATCAAAACAAGTTCTGCTTAGTGCTAACTGTTGTGCATGTTTGTGAGACCACACGCTCCCTAACCTCACAAAATTTCCCTTCCGTGCTCCGATGAAAAGATTTGGACTGTAAATCCACCAAAATAACATATTTCAGATGCATTATATTACTGCCTCTCTCTCTTTCTTCAGGATGTTATTATAAAAGGCAGTGTGTTTTTCTTGCTCTCATTCATTATCAGTGGAACAGCTCCAGGTCGACTTGCCAGATTTGGGACCTGGTTCTCTTATTCCCAGTTCAGGCACACATTTGCTTTGCATTCAGAGATCATGACAGAACTAAACAGCCCAGGCTCGGAGCAATAACCTTATTACACACCCTGCTACCCATCTTATCATTTATTTAAACTCAAAAGAGTCTCACCAAAACAGGTTGAAGTGAGCCCTCCATCCCCGTGTCCCGATGACTGACAGGTTGCCTGTTCATCAAGCTGTAGCATCAAAACTGCCATAGGCCCATTTGAAAGACATATTGTGTGCCGGTTTAGGCAATTTTTCAAATAGCTATACACAGCCAAGAGCACTGTTTTCCTATTTATATGCCCCCGTGTTTTCTGATTTGAGTGGATATATGAAGTATTCTCTAGTAGAGGTAATGGGTTTTGTCAGTGCTCTCTCGCCATCTACTTATTACCCTCCACGCACTTGCATGTCGCTATCAAAGCTTTCACGTTGGGCAAAAACACACCGACAAACTGTCAAATGTCCCTCAAATGGCCTCTATCAAAATAGCTCAGGGTTCATTACATACCTGTTCCCAGTCACATATTGAGGCCACACATCCTGGCTGCAATTTGATGCACAGACCGGGTGAAAAGGAGGCTTTTAACCCCTCACAGACAAAACAGCAGTTACCTAGTCAGTACATTATGGGTGAGGCGTGGCGTACGGCTGAGGCGCATCGGCCTCGGTGCCGAGTGTGTTGAGTCAAGCATGCAAAGTTTTTTAAAGCAGGCGACGCCACAATCACCTCATCCCATCCATGTGACACAATGGATGGGAAAACAGCGGCGGCGGAGATAATCATCACGTTGGCGAATGGGAGGCAGGGAATTCTTGAAGGGAAGGAACACCCCCCCCCCCGCCGCCCCGTATAGGCCAGCCACTGTTAAAAGAAAAACGACATCGGAACGACAGCAGAGATTCCCTTTGTTGCCCCGATGATCGAGTTTTAGGCACTTCTCATTAGGTCTTATTTCATGTGCGAGCACACAGCAAATCGATTCATCGACGCGATGACCTGGAAGCCCACGAGCGGCGTTGGCTGGTTGTCTCTACAGCTGTGATTAATCAGTCGCTCGGCGCTGGATGACAGACACGCCAGTGCACTCATAGAAGCAGGAGTAGGCAGTGCTGGCACAAAAAAAAAAAAATTGTTATTATACACCCAAGAAATTACTAAGGAGCGGGGAGGGGTGGGGGGCTTTAAGGCTTGTAATGTGTCAGTATTTGCTCTGTGCTTCTTTGCTGCTAATTTGAGCTCAAAGTGATGACTCAATGACATGCTGTCACAGGTAAGCCACGGCAAGTCATTCATTATGCACAGTTGCCACTTTTCATGCGCCAGTCGAGCGGCCCTTGATAAGGCCAGACGCCAACTAGAAGAATAAATGTTAACGTTACCGTTAATGTCATCTTCAGCAAGGGGCAGTCACAGGGAAAAGGAAAAGGAAAGAGGATAAAAAAAGGCTCATCGGAGAGCCGGTCTTATCAGCCGAGATTCTGCCGAGATGAATGGCTGCGTCTGGATAAATTGCATTTTTTGTGTCATGTGGGACCCATACCTAATGTGGCGTAAAAGTCTCTTTTGTGGAGCCTCCAATTCATTGTACCAGCTTGTCAGAGCTAAAGCAGGGAAATCACAGCGGAGATGGCGATGGGGAGGAGAGAGGGGTCAGGGTGCAGAGCATGCTCTGGGAAACATTGCGCACTTCACCGCAAAGTGGACAGTCTCAGCTCAGCTTTGACAGACAATTTTCCCCCTTTATTTTCCTTTACATTATATATATATATATATACACTACCGTTCAAAAGTTTGGGATCACCCAAACAATTTTGTGTTTTCCATGAAAAGTCACACTTATTCACCACCATATGTTGTGAAATGAATAGAAAATAGAGTCAAGACATTGACAAGGTTAGAAATAATGATTTGTATTTGAAATAAGATTTTTTTTACATCAAACTTTGCTTTCGTCAAAGAATCCTCCATTTGCAGCAATTACTGCATTGCAGACCTTTGGCATTCTAGCTGTTAATTTGTTGAGGTAATCTGGAGAAATTGCACCCCACGCTTCCAGAAGCAGCTCCCACAAGTTGGATTGGTTGGATGGGCACTTCTTTGAGCAGATTGAGTTTCTGGAGCATCACATTTGTGGGGTCAATTAAACGCTCAAAATGGCCAGAAAAAGAGAACTTTCATCTGAAACTCGACAGTCTATTCTTGTTCTTAGAAATGAAGGCTATACCATGCGAGAAATTGCTAAGAAATTGAAGATTTCCTACACCGGTGTGTACTACTCCCTTCAGAGGACAGCACAAACAGGCTCTAACCAGAGTAGAAAAAGAAGTGGGAGGCCGCGTTGCACAACTGAGCAAGAAGATAAGTACATTAGAGTCTCTAGTTTGAGAAACAGACGCCTCACAGGTCCCCAACTGGCATCTTCATTAAATAGTACCTGTTAGAGCCTGTTTGTGCTGTCCTCTGAAGGGAGTAGTACACACCGGTGTAGGAAATCTTCAATTTCTTAGCAATTTCTCGCATGGAATAGCCTTCATTTCTAAGAACAAGAATAGACTGTCGAGTTTCAGATGAAAGTTCTCTTTTTCTGGCCATTTTGAGCGTTTAATTGACCCCACAAATGTGATGCTCCAGAAACTCAATCTGCTCAAAGAAGTGCCCATCCAACCAATCCAACTTGTGGGAGCTGCTTCTGGAAGCGTGGGGTGCAATTTCTCCAGATTACCTCAACAAATTAACAGCTAGAATGCCAAAGGTCTGCAATGCTGTAATTGCTGCAAATGGAGGATTCTTTGACGAAAGCAAAGTTTGATGTAAAAAAAATCTTATTTCAAATACAAATCATTATTTCTAACCTTGTCAATGTCTTGACTCTATTTTCTATTCATTTCACAACATATGGTGGTGAATAAGTGTGACTTTTCATGGAAAACACAAAATTGTTTGGGTGATCCCAAACTTTTGAACGGTAGTGTATATATATATATATATATATATATATATAATGGGAAAATCTTTGGTGAATTTTTTTTTTTTGTCTTGAAGACTATATGGACATTTTTTTTCTTTTTACTGTCAACCTCCAGTTGTTAGGGGGCCTCCGGGCAGTCTATTCCGTTGCCTACCAACACGGGGATCTCCGGTTTGTATCCCGTTTTGCCTCCGGCTCGGTCGGGCATCCCGACACGACACAATTGGCCCTGTCTGCGGGTGGGAAGTCGGATGTGGGTATGTGTCCTGGTCGCTGCCCTTGCGCCTCCTCTGGTCGGTCGGGTCCCCTGTTCGGGTGGGGTGGGGGGGATGGGGGGGGATAGCGTGATCCTCCCACGTGCTACGTCCCCCTGGTGAAACTCCTCACTGTCAGGTGAAAAGAAGCGGCTGGCGACTCCACATGTATGGGAGGAGGCACGTGGTAGTCTGCAGCCCTCCCCGGATCGGCAGAGGGGGTGGAGCAGTGACCGGGACGGCTCGGAAGAGTGGGGTAATTGGCTGAAAAATTCGATTAGGGATAAAAAGGGGGCAAAAAAAAAAAATTCTTAAGCAATCATAGCTCAACTTTACAGCTGTAATGTTTTTGGGGGGAAAAAACACACACAACTTCAAAACACATGCAAATTTGGCTGCCGCAAACTGTCAGACACTTTGAAACTCAAGAAGTAAATCTAATAGAGGAGAATAGGTTTTCAGTCCATCGCACACAAAAACATGCCTACACAACCGACGGTGGAGCAGTAATGTTTCATCACAGGACTTCTAGGGGAATTCTGCACTTTGCCAACTTGGCCTCGAACACCCTTATCAAATTCCTCAAATGGGGGGTCCATGATGTTTTCCTCTGAACCCTTAGCCAAGTCTAAGATCAAGGGCGTCTAGATACGGATGGATGATACCTGAACAGTGCCGGTGCATTTGGGCGAGTGTGTCTTGTGTTGTGGCAATGCCGTCAGAGCTTTCCAAACCACATGCCGAGATACCTGCTGCCATAGCCATCGCATAAGTTGCTACTGCAAAGCTCATCATAAAGTGGAATTAAGAAGCACTTTAATCCTCGGATTAAGGTTTGGGGAGTTGGTTCTTATGTCAGAATTCCGGCATTAGTAAAAGCATTGGCTGGCATTAGTGCACCGAAAGCGGAAAACGACACGCAAGCTGGCTCTTGTTCAGCTAACACCTTATTTCATTTCCAATTTATTTTACCACCCATGGTCTGAGGCGAACTGAAACTATTGACTGTGTTGGCGGAGAGGACTGGTAAACAAAACAAGAGCGTTGTACACACCCCTCTAAATGAATCCTCAGGGTCCACTGAAAACCTAAGCAAGATATCGATCGGGACACGTTGCCAAAGAGTAGGCCTAAGTTCTGAATGGCGAGCGGCCTTTTCTTGTTGGATATACATCTTTTATTCAGCAGCTTGTTGGAAATAGCTAACATTCTTGTTCACAGTGTATCAGGGAGGGAATTTTGGAAATCCCGCAGCCTAATATCACTGCAACCAAGTCCGGGGCAACTTCAGATAGTCTAACGAGGGAGAAATCCCACGCTGCTGCTGGTTCTTCCGCCCCCTTGTTATTAGAATATAAAATCCATCAGCTTAGCTCGGCATGTAGGACAGTGCTCTTTGTTGTGCATGATTTCCTGCCATGCTTGGGACTGATACGGTTGTGCTCTTCCATTCTACACGGCACTCTGTTGGGACCATTGTGACTCAACAATCATTATCAAGGCCTAACACATGTCGGCCTGCCTCCGACTGTCCTCGTAGCACACTGACCAGCGCTTTAATCCATTCCGGTCTCCAAATGGATCCTGAACAATTGCTTGGCATTTGCAGCACTCACAAGAGATTGCGAAGAGTATGTCTTATTCTGCTTGCGGAAATAAGCAAAGGGGACAACATATTCATCCTCCTCTGCAGCGAACGCACTAATCTGATCACTCTCTAGCGCCTTTCCAACGGGAACGGCGCTTCACGGCACAGGAAATGAAAACATAACATGCTTGAAATTTGTTTGGGCACGTGCGCGCATGCATAAACACACAAATATGTCAAAACCTTTCTGCATGCATCGTCTAAGGATGCATCCGTGAGATGAAAACTATCGTCTCACAGATTCGACGTATTAGCTGGGAGGCAAACAGCCATAGCTGCCCTTCACAACCCATTTGCCTCGTCCCTCTCATCCCGTCGACAAGTTACGGGAGGGAATGTCAAAACTGAACCGATTATTTAACGGGGAACTCAAGCCACCTGACACAGGGATCAATGACACCCCGGATTGATGGGTCTCCTATCTAGATGAACAGCCCCCTAGAGGGACGCTTGGCCTGGGCCTTGCTGGCATCAGGCGGAGGGGAGAGAAAGACAGGAGGACGCGCCAATGACGATGTCAAGGTCAGCTGCCACTACTGCCTACCAATAACCACCGCCATGCCACCAACACAGTGCACGAGGCCTTCACCAACCCCACACCAGAAAGGTGATTATTCAGCAATAATTGATCACAGATCGGGCGGTATACAAATTAAGGATGACAGACTGCCGTCCTCCCCAGCTGTTAACTATGCTACTCCTTGCATGCAGAGCACACAGCCGGCATGTGGGAGGTGCCACTCAATGCCGCAACGGCTGATGAATGTGTGTCATTAAACGAGACCCATGAGATACGGAGGCAAACGCCCGTGCGGTTTTCTCGGAGAGACCTGCTCTGAGCCTCGAGGGACGGAGGCTACTCATTGCAGTCCCCCTCTGGGAAGATGCCTGGTCCCGTTAGAGCGAGCTGTCCTTCACCCCAGAGATGGAGTCGATATGTGGAGACAGTGACACTGAGCGCAGCCCGAAGATGTTTAGACAGTGCTGCTAATGCTGCTCATCTGTTGGACCACTGATTCCAGCAACAGAGAGGTCATGCAGGTCTCAGACAGCCTGTTCAGATCGCTATGTGGTGAGGGTGCTATCCTTAACACCCCCCCCCTTTTTTTTTTACCATGTACTCACAACATGGATAGTCAGGATGTGATGCAGTGAAGAGAAAAGATAGAGTGCTACCATTATGTAGATGGTATAACGTTTTTACATTTGTTTCATTCATTTTTCATTAGTCACGTTGACTTACTCGTGTGGCGCACAGCGGTTAGCGCGGTCGCCTCACAGCAAGAAGGTTCTGGGTTCGAGCCCCGGGGTAGTCTAACCTTGGGGGTCATCCCGGGTCGTCCTCTGTGTGGAGTTTGCATGTTCTCCCCGTGTCTGTGTGGGTTTCCTCCGGGTGCTCCGGTTTCCTCCCACAGTCCAAAGACATGTAGGTCAGGTGAACCGGCCGTGCTAAATTGTTCCCAGGTGTGAACGTGTCGGGCCTGTGGTGGCCTGGCGGCCTGTCCAGGGTGTCTCCCGCCTTCCGCCCATGGACTGCTGGGATAGGCTCCAGCATGGCCGTTGTCTTACTCGAGATGTTCTCCGAATATAATCATCTGTGCTTCAAATTCCCTGGAGGCTCACTGATTTGGAAAAGAATAACAGATTTAGCCTTGTCAGGTTTCCAAGTTTTTACTTGCTGAGTAGGGATTGGAATTCAACAAAAGAACCAAAAAAACCAAAAACAAAAAATCCGCCATTTTGCAAAACCGGGACAGACACCTTGAAAGAAAGTGAGAGATGCTACCTGGAACGCCGCCGCGCGAGTTGACGAGAGGAGTGTGAAGTGGGGCGGAGAAGTTTGCTCCGACTCAGCCCTTGAAGATTTACAGTTTGGGACTGCCTCGGTTCTGCTCGGTACATCTGCTCCGTAGTAACTGACACGACCTGAATTATACCTTACAGGATCCCTTACAAGTTCAAAGCAGCCATCTTTGTGCAAAGAAACAGCCCCCACTACAAATGCACGCTGACACTACAAACAACTCTGCGTGCCGTCTCCACGGCATTTAACATGAGAGGTTCTTCAACTCCCTTACAGGAGCGAACCCCCCCCCCCCCCATCTCCGGCGCTGCGGACGGCCTTCTTTGTTTCCTTGCCCCTTTCATTTTCTGGCGAGAATAAATACAATTATCTTATAATGGGATCCTCCTTTGATAAAAAGCAGTCCTCTGTCACTTCGCCGGAGATGCCAGAGTGTCGGATGGCGAGAAACTCCAGGTTAAGTGCTTTCTTTTATCTTTGCGGCTTTTTATATGCAAATCGGCCCGCCCGCCCATCTATTTACTGTTGCGAGTGTTCAGATAGGGCCTCGAACCGTGCCAGCCCCAGACAGCGGCTTGCCATCCAGCGCCGACACGAGACCCCGAAATAGATTTGATTAGGATTCAGAAAAAAAACGGCACTTTGATCTCACGTTTGCTCGGCACAAACGGCCACGTGACGATGTGCTCGAGAGGGCGGCGTGACTCGGCTTGCGTTTACAGAATAATGGACGGCCTAATTGTGTTGTACCGAGGTGTGCGCGGGGTGTTATTAATTTGCGAGGCGCACTGAGCCGGTGACTGTGCTTATTTGCATCTGGTTCTGACAGGTGGCGAGAGAGGCAGTGGTTTGGCTTCAAACGAGTCTGTAATCAGCACTTTGGTGCGGTGTGGCACAGACTCACTACCGCCTGTCAGGACGAATAGACCGTCATTTTGTCGGCGAATATGAAATATGGGGCAGGAGTTTGTTGATAATTAGATAAGCCATTAAAGCGCCTTCAGACAGCATTTACCTGCCTTGACCTTTCTCGCATCCGGTCCTTGTAACGCCGACAAGATTTAATAGGTTGAAATGTGTTCTCTGCGCTCACCGACACGGTGGATTCAGCACGGCCCTGAAGCAAAAACGAGGTTTGGGCGCGAGAATGTTGTTTTTCAAAAATGAGGGGTCTCCGGCAGCGATGACAGCCGAGTCTTCCGGGGTGCGTCTGTATGAGCCTTGCACAGTTAGGCTCAGGGGCCACTGCTGGCCATTTGGGCGACCTCGGCATAATCGCACATGAGCTCGCACACACACACACACACACACACACACGCAGAACAAGTAGTAAAAAGTAGTGGTAATACACGAATCAAAGAATTATGTGGTCGTCTTCTTGTTATTATTATTATTATTCAAAGCTGATGATTAGCCAAACTTCATATTTTACATTTCATTCGCGCAGGGAATGGAAACACCATTAACAGGCTGCAACTTCAACAAGACCTTCAATTCCTTGATCGAAATAAAACACAGTCCATGATGTAGATCAATTTGAAATGCATACAAAGCTATGTAAGAAATGCTATGAAAAGAAAACATTTCAACTGTCCTCTTAAGAACTACTACTGCAAAACACGTTAGAGAAACAGAAAGCAAATATGAAATTACATTCAGGAACAACTATGTACACAGATAAATAGCTCTAATAGAGCAGAAGCTTCTGTAGTAATGTAGTGGAACTCTACTACTACTACTACTACTACTATTACTACTACTACTACTACTACTACTACTACTACTATTACTACTACTACTACTGCAATAACAAGAGGAACAAGAACAGTGCAGTACCAGTACATTTGTGCCCACTATGCATTTTGCAGCCCAGCCCATTGTCACCATACTCTGCTGAAGTGCACACACAACTTGTGTGATGATGTGATTATTTGTATGGAGGATGTGCGTTTAGAAATTAGCAGTTTTGTTGTTGTTTTTTTTGGCGGTAACTCTCCCTCTCTCCGTGCTGTTTGCTCGTTGCATTGCTAAGGCTGCACGAGCGTATTAATTTGTGTTTGAGAGCAGGAATTGCCGTTGGTAACTTTTGCACACAGTAAGCTGGGCTGGTAGTTTGCTTTTGCTTCAGACGAGGGGAGGGGGTTCACAGGTTTAAGAGTTACAGTTCACTTCTGATTGAATTGCCTATAATGGTCCATTGGTGCCTATTGTAGTTGTACTTTATCTTAAGTTCAATAATTTGTTGTGATTATTATGATGGTCATTAGGCTGATTTGGTGCCCCCTACGGCACTTGGTGCCCTATGCACAGTGCATAAAGTGTGTTTATGTAGCGGTGGCGCTGGTTAGGCTACACACTAAGAAAAACAAGTACCAGTGTGTACCTAAGTGGGTACAAATGCTTGTCGCCAGGGCAGTAACTTTCTGAAGTACAATAATGTACCCATGTAATTGTACTTCATTGTCTTTTAAGTACCTTTGTTACCTTCCAGCTTCTGGAAAGATACATATCTGATCCTTCAAAGAACAATACTGTACCTCTGTTGCTGTAATGTACCTATGAGCACAGAAGTGTACCTCTTCTGTACCTTCTGAGAGTGTATGAAGTTTGATCTAACTCTGTCAAATTAGATGATGGGTGTAGGGATGTAGTTGACCGGTCGACTGGTTGGTCAATATGCTCTCCTCCGACCAAACAGTCATTGGTTGGACAGTCGCCGGTGTTAAAGCCCTTTCAGACACAACATGACACAGGCCCCAGCCAGCCCACTGTGCTCTGAAACCCATTATTTCCAATGGCTTGTGTGAGCTCGTGCCCCAAGTTCAACCACACTGTGACGAATCCCCACACGACCAATAGAAACCAGGCAGCTAGCCAGGCACGGAGGGCAAAATGGAGGAAAAGTTACTATAATATAAAATAAATAACATAAAACACATAAACTAAAATATGGCCCTGTGATGGCCCGGCGGCCTGTCTGCTGGGATAGGCTCCAGCATCCCCGCGACACTGAGAGCAGGATAAGCGGTTTGGATAATGGATGGATGGAAAATGAAATATAAAAATAAAAAGATAATAATGATAATGACGAACTTGTCCAGCTAGAAGTTTTGAAAACTCCACCTATGTTGCCCTTTCCTCTGCAACTTCCCCCAAAACGCCGAGTCAGGTGTGCTGAACCCAGCGGTGTAGTGTCCGAAAGCTGCTTTACTTTCATAAGGAGAAAGCGCCACATCAATAGCCTTCCCAGATTAAGCCATTATTTTCGGTGGCAGGAGGGGACAGACTACCTGTGAAAATGGGGGTTTACACCACTTTTGAGTTTATTGATGATTAAAAATCCAAACGGCTGAGCCCGTGTGGGATGTTTATGTAGACTAACTTGTTCTCGCTTTGAGCTGGTTTGTTTAATAAATGTTCTTTTTAAAAATGGATTTCCCTCTTTGTATTTAAGAGTAAAAGATTTAAGTTAATCGGTCATGTTGTGTTTTTGAGATCACACCCGCGTAGCTCTATGTTTGGAGTCAGACATCACACAGTGCCGGCAGGAACAAGAGTGGAGGGTCCAGTTTATTGTTATTATAAAACAAGACAAAAAAACAGTTATCTTAAAATTATTTTGTATATTCGTCAATAGGGCGGCACGGTGGTGCAGTGGTTAGCGTGGTCACCTCACGGCAAGAAGGTCCTGGGTTCGAGCCCCGGGATAGTCCAACCTCGGGGGTTGTCCCGGGTTGTCCTCTGTGTGGAGTTTGCATGTTCTCCCCGTGTCTGCGTGGGTTTCCTGCAGGTGCTCCAGGAGGAAACCCAAAGACGTGTAGGTCAGGTGAATCTGCCGTACTAAATAGTCCCTAGGTGTGAACGTGTGTGTCGGCCCTGTGATGATGGCCTGGCGGCCTGTCCAGGGTGTCTCCCTGCCTGCCGCCCAGTGGCTGCTGGGATAGGCTCCAGCATCCCTGCGACCCTGAGAGCAGGATAAGCGGTTTGAATAATGGATGGATGGATATTCTTCAATAGTTCTAGCTCAGGGATCAGCAGCGGATAGAGTTCTGTTTTTGGGAATCATGAATATGGGCGGGTCCACGCCACGCTGGTTGGCTCTGAGTCTGTTGTTATCCTTTCAGTATAAAATAATTAGGTTAAAATGATTTAATATGCTGCAAATACTAGCTTTTTATGCTTATTCAAGCAATCAGTGCACTGTGGCCGATAATAACATACAGATTATTTTTCCCTGCGACCAACAGATTGGTTGAAGAGTAGGTACGATTTCAGTCGACCAGGATTTTCTTTGGTGGACGACAGCTTGGTGGTGGTCAGCAATGTTTAGGTCATACCAGAGATGTTCCATGGGATTGACGACTGGGCTTTGGCTGGATCCATCCAGAATATTAACCTGAGTTCTTTCTGAAGCCACTGTGTGTGTATGTGTGTGTGTGTGTGTGTGTGTGTGTGTGTGTGTGTGTGTGTGTGTGTGTATATATATATATATATATATATATATATATATATATATATAGAAGGACACCCTAAGAAGATTCTCACTGGTGACTACTGTGCTGTCAGTGCTGCCGTTGCCTCGGTTATCCCCCAGTAAGCCCTTTTGGTATAGAAAATTGCCTTTCAGTTGAAGCCATTCAAATTGAGGCGTCAAGACAGTCATGGCTGCACCCAGAAAGGCTGATACAGCGCTGGGAAATTCCACTGACAGTCTTTTAATGCTAGCATTATACCATCCTAGCAAAAGTAAGATGAGTTTGGCTATTACGAAAGGTGTCACTTTCCAGACTGCGCGCCAGACAGGCCAGGAAGGAGCCGTTATCGTTTTAACGGTTGAGTCATACACCCAGAAGACCTCGCTGACCCTGATCAAAGGGCTTGATGCATTATTCAGAATGAGAACTGTGTGTGATCGGAGAATTAACCCATTTTCTAAAAAAAAAAAAAAATGCAACCATGATGTGGACTGTAATCTGATATTGCAGACATATTTTTGCGCTGTGCTCAGCTCTTTTCTCTTTCATCGCGCCAATGCCAGACACATTTATTGGACCAAGCTAACTCAGTCCACATTCATTATTAACTGAATTATGTGCTATTCTCCCATGAGCCGTAATTCTACTTGCACCGTGCATCACTCGGGGTTCCAGTACAAAGGACTCAACACTCCACATTAAGCTGGGATTCACACTGAGAGTCTATTAAAAGAACTCCACTACATAGGTAAACACCATAAGATTAGTAGCAGCTGGTCAGCTCACATAATTAAATTGTTGTTGCGGCACAATAACGGTCAATATTCCTGCTCCGTTTTCAGTCACGGACAAACAAGAGGCTTTTCCTCGACTCTTTTGAGCGAGGGGCTTGGGCACAGCCGTAAAGCTTCCTCTTACTTTAAGCTTTTTCAGGCGGTATTTGACAACACTTGATGCTCAGGCTCCGGAAAAGACCACAGATTTCCCTGGATTAGAGTCGGAAGGGCCAAGGCTGCTCCATGCCCGTGCAACTGGATTAAATGACTTGATTGGCGAGAAACCCAAGGCGACAGCTGGGGCAGATTGCCAAGATATGTGGCGTGGCCGCTCTGCATCCGTGGTGAAAGGTTAACTGCCCTGTTTCGGAAGATCTCCAAACCATTTGGCCTTGACTTGGGGGAGGGGGGGGGGCAACGGACGGCGGTCATAATTCACACGTCATGGCGTTCAGTCAGAGTGCAACAACAGTCCACATATATCCCCGAGTCATTTTCCCAGATCGGCGGAAACGCTCTTGATACCGTCACATCTGTATCTTGAAATGGCTCGTGGCTTGGCTGCAGACACATGAGGCGATATAATCGTGCACAGAAATACTCAGAGAGAGACACACACACACACACAACACACACACACACACACACACACACACACACGTCGTTTGCTCAAATACACTCAAGCCTTCTATCTCTAAACTGCTCTCAATAAGCAGTCACATCACCTTGACCCGCTTCTTCCACATCAATTCCTGGTGCCATCGCCCCTCTCTATACGTCTCCCTCTCTCCCCACCGCCGGTTTCCTTGGCGCACTCAATAGCTTGTGTGCAAAAGCTATTTCGGGGCCAGGCAGCAGGGAGCCCTGCCTCAAATCTTATTTCAAGATTTGCCATGCTGCGGGTCCTTTAAGAGCCAAGATCTAATTGAGATGAATTGTTTGTCTTCGATGTGTCACAAGGCCTTTTTGTCAGTGCGCCATTATGTTCGACTGTCACAGGAATCACATTTCAGAGGCACACCGCTGTCCACCCCTCTCACACACACTGCATGAACAATTACCCTTTCCCCATGCGAACGGAGCCGTGGCTCTTACAAACATTGACCCCCGCCACCTTTGCTATATTATCGTTCATCCGTCATGAGTTAAGGAGCCAAAACACTGGAAATGTCAGTGAAAACCTGACAGCCAAATCTCCCCCCGAACACCCCCGGAGAGTCGTCAGAACCCCACAGCCAGGGGAAGCGGTCGTTGCCGCCTCATTTTGGCGGGTTTTTATGCAGTCGTTGTGTTGGGGTGGGGTGGGGATGTGTGTGTGTGTGTGTGATAAGCAGCCCCCCCCCTCCCCCCCAGCCACAGCCACAGCCACAGCCAACCACTGCCCAAACTAATTACCCAACTGGCGGGTCCTGCATTCGTTGTGGACCTCGCAATCGCGTGTGCCCAGTTCTCCGGCGCCACTTTCATTCGTTATGAAATGGCCATCGCCGCCACAAAGCCCTCGGCGCGGTGTAAAAGAGAAATCAAACGGCGCAATGTAGTCTTTTATAATGTCGAGAATGGGGAGGGGGGGGGGTAATAGATATGCTAAGCAAAAGTGTTGCTTTCCCCCTCCCACCTTGTTTACGACCGGCGGTGGGGAGATGGGTGGTGTCGCGTGTCACGATGGCTGATAGCTGTGGCAGGCGAGCACGGGCCGTCCCCCCGGCTGCCTGCTGTGGCACGCTGAAATAACGCGCGGGGATCTGTGACTTCAAAAGGAGGCTCCGCGGTACTACTCAAGACAGATAATGTGTTCCGCTATAAAAGGGCCTTTCACTGACTTTTAAATAACCCCCCCCACCACCACCACCATCACCATCACCACCCCCTCCCCTATCATCCAGAGTAGTGCTGGAGAAATGTTTTCCTTCGGGGGTTTCTACATGGTCCCGCTTCTCCTCCTCCTCCTCCTCCTCCTCCTCCTCCAAAGTCTAGTTTCCACAGGTGCCAACAAAATATAACTGAAAGCTAATATCAGAAGGCTCACTCATGTGCAGTTGTCCCTTTGTCTTCTGTGGCAAACGCCGCTTAATCACAACAACTCCGAGGATGTCACATTTCACTTCATCTTCCCCGGTCAATCTGTTCAGCGGCGCAAGCAGACTGAAAAGCGGCTGGAGGGGAAACTGTCTGGGGAAATATCGGGGGGGCGGGGCTGGGAGCATGTCCAAAATTGTCATGATTTATGGTTTCATTACAACATCCAGTAGAGGAGATCCCCGCGTAAATCCCCCACTCCTATCACAACATATCTGCGCATCACCCCCCCCCCCGATTAGCATCACGCGCACCACGAGGTCTCGGAAAACCCTTCCAAGTTATCCTGAAGGTAGGCCCGGCGTGCCGCCGGAGCTTAGCTCACCCCGTTACTTATCGCTTCCCCGTAGTGGATATGCATTTTTTTTAAAACCCACTTCTCAGCGCCCTGCAGATCCAATAGATGGCTGCAATTATGGAAAGATAATGCAAATTGTTGCTTGCAAATTATAATGTAATCATGACCTTACAGTAGCCCCGGCTGGCTGAATGATCTTGCCGAGGTTTCTCTTTACGGTGGCTAAAAGTCAGAGGAGAGTAAGAGGGATACGCCAACCTCGCCGGGAAAAGCCACGTCTGACAGGTTGCATTTTCCCGCCCATAAAACATTCATGCAACAGATCACTTAAGAAATTGAAATTCATGAGAGCGGGTTGGGAAAAACACGATTCTATTACAGTTCTTTGAAAACGGCCCATCTGACAACTTAGTTTTGGGCATAAAAGAAAATCAGGAAGGGGCGCCTAATGCCGTGCACATCACAGGTGTTCCTGCTGAGGCTATTAGTGTCTTATAGAATAGAGTAGAATAGAATAGAATAGAGTAGAATACTCTTTATTAGTCATTTTGTAAATACATACAAATGATATTTACTCTCAGCATTTCTTTGTTTGATTTTTCCCTTTTTTTTCTCCCCAGCTGTACTTGGCCAATTATCCCACTCTTCCGGGCCGTCCCGGTCACTGCTCCACCCCCTCTGCCGATCCGGGGAGGGCCGCAGACTACCACATGCCTCCTCCCATACATGTGGAGTCACCAGCCACTTCTTTTCACCTGAAAGTGAGGAGTTTCGCCAGGGGGACGTAGTTTGTGGGCGGATCACGCTATCCCCCCCCCCCATGAACAGGCGCCCCAACCGACCAGGGGAGGTGCTACTGCAGTGACTAGGACACATACCCACCCGGCTTCCCACCCGCAGACACGGCCAATTGTGTCTGTAGGGATGCCTGACTAAGCCGGAGGTAACAGGGGATTCGAACCAGAGATTACTCTCTGCATTTAACCCATGCTAGCTGTGTAGCTGGGAGCAGTGGGCAGCTGCAGCGCCCGGGGGCCAACTCCAGTTATCTCTTCCTATTGCCTTGCTCAGGGGCACAGACGGGAGTATTAGCCCTAACATGCATGTCTTTCTGATGGTGAGAGGAAACCGGAGCGCCCGGAGGAAACCCACGCAGACACGGGGAGAGCATGCAAACTCCACACAGAAAGGACCTGGGACGGCCCGGGGTTCGGACCCAGGACCTTCTTGCTGTGAGGCAACAGCGCTAGCCACTGGGCCACCGTGCCACCCTTATTGGACAAGGTGTCAGAGAGCTTTCTTCAGACGACCACAAACACTATCGGAGTATCAACAACAGTAGGCGTTTTTACACAGAGATCCTGCAGTACTGCCATATAAAGACCCGTCTTTGGTTTCTTTACACTGAACCAAACGAAGGCGCCATAACGCCACCCCAGTGTGTGATTTTTCACGGCATGCTGGCATTGCAGAAGCAAAGGCATCACAACGTGTAACCCAACACTATCGGCTGTCCCATCCTGCCCGCTGTCCCTTTTACACAAACATCAGTTCGGCTGTGTGATTAACCCCACTTCCGGCGCCGGAATAATGACCCCCCCCCCCCCGATTCCGTCGTCGTACCTTTTACACAGAACATCGAGGCAGATCACTAGTGCAATGTTTCTGCCTTGAAGAGGCTGTGTAAAAAGCCCTTATATCCCGCTCCTCTGACCCAGTGTACTGAGCTGTTACAGGGAGGTAGGTCTTCTCCATGCCGTGCCCTGGAGTAACCAACTTGTACCAAATGCCCGAGAGAACGGGCCAGCAGGCCATTCCCAGCACTGGCTCCGTCCCCTGCTGCAGCTAGTCAATGAAAGCATGGCTATTTTTCTGACCACAAATGGTCTGCTTTGAGGTTGGCCTGGCCCTACAGTTGCCCCACAGCAGCTAAACCCAACGTTTGATCTGTTTTTTGCTGAACATCGGAATCTCTAAAATAAAACGATCCTGCTGCAGTTTGCACGACCAGTGGCAAAAACCGGTCGAAACCGGCAAAGACCGTTGGCATAATATGGGCATCTGGGTGGCGTGGCGGTCTATTCCATTGCCTACCAACACAGGGATTGCCAGATCGAGACTCCATGTTACCTCCGGCTTGGTCGGGCATCCCTACAGACACAGTTGGCCGTGTCTGCGGGTGGGAAGCCGGATGTGGGTATGTGTCCTGGTTGCTACACTAGCGCCTCCTCTGGTCAGTCGGGGCACCTGTTTGGGGGGGAGGGGGAACTGGGGGGAATAGTGTGATCCTCCTGCGTGCTACGTCCCCCTGGTGAAACTCCTGATTGTCAGGTGAAAAGAAGTGGCTGGTGACTCCACATGTATCGGAGGAGACATGTGGTAGTCTGCAGCCCTCCCTGGACTGGCGGGAGTGGGGGGTGGAGCAGTGACTGCGACGGCTCGGAAGAGTGGGGGTAATTGACCAAGTACAATTGGGGAGAACAAAGGGGGGGGGGTCATAATATGAGTTAAAATATCTTGATGCATGCTCAATAATACCGGTAAGAAAAATCAAAGAAGGTTGAATCAGTTCATCTGGATACAACGCTTATTGACAGATACATTTCATCACTCATCTAAGTGACCTCCTCAGACCGAAGAGGTCACTTAGATGAGTGATGAAATGTATCTGTCAATAAACGTTGTATCCAGATGAACTGATTCAACCTTCTTCGATCCGTTAAATTAAGTTGCCATTTTTCTGGTAACAATCAAATATCCTAGTATTTTGAATGACGGTTTGGTTAAGGTCTACTGTAATGTGGAGGCAGTTTCCTGTTCTCACACTTGCTGCATAAAAAGATGCTTGCTTGATGGGGGAACAGCGCTGGAGGGGTAGGGATGTGAATAAGCATTTGTACATTTGTCAGAGGCTCTCATCCTCAAGGATACTGTTGCAAGCAATGAGTCATTCTCAACATGGGTGAATCCATAACACAAGGTTATGTTGCTTTTTTCCTTCTTCTCCCATTTAGCTGCGGGCAATGAGTCCCCAGGATACTTCCGCCATGCATACGTATGTTTCATGGTGACAGCTCCATCTGGACAGTACCACCCCGGATTCTCTAATGATCATGAAGTAGGACTCCCTGTCAAAGGCCCAAGTCTGCCTGTCTTAAATACGAACCAGTATCTATTCTGTCCCAGTTGCTTTGCCCTTGTTTCCGCCTCTTCTCTGATTCATCATCGTCTTCGTCATTCACGAAGATGTGAGCGATGCTGATGGTTGACCCATATCGCTCCATAGGACTAGAGGGACCGCTAATGCATCTCTGTATGAATGGTACCTGATAGAATGTTCCTTGCATGTGTGTGTGAGAGAGTTTTTTGAAGGGTTTTTGTAACAGTGTGATTGAGATGTGACAGCAGAACCAGTTTTGTTGGGCCATTAGCTGGTTGACCTTGGGTTCCTGGGCTCGTCTCAGCTCCTGGGCTCGTCTCATCACTCTTGGGTGGTTGGTTGTCCCTGGGCAGCGTGAGTGCCGCGGGGTAGGCTATTCTCTGGATACCCCCACTTGGTTCCATTATTTATGGCTCTGTCAAAGTGACATTTAGGCCGCTCCACCTGTGCTTTTCAGCTATTCAGCGTGCAGGATGTCAGCGGAACGAGCAGCGAAGGACAACAACGGCTGTTGACAAAGAAAAGTCGGCCTCACTTTTGACTAGCAAGGCTACATAGTAAGCCAACCGACGGTCAACACAAAACGATACCTTCATTCAGCGTTTCTTTTCATTTTCACTCTTTTCAGTGATTCTGTAACCGCTGGACAGGACAATGAAAACATACAGGAAATGTAGGGCAGAGTAAGAGGGAGGAGGAGACCAGCAGAGAGGATCCAGAGTTGGGTTTTTAATCCTGGGATGCTGCGACCAGGCCTGAGCCTACATGGTGATAACTTGATAACTGAGCTTGATGAGCAGCCACGACGCCTCCAAAATTAGATTTCTGGGGGCATATCCGGGTAGCGTGGCGGTCTATTCCATTGCCTGCCAACATGGGGATCGCCAGATCGAATCCCCGTGTTACCTCCGGCTTGGTCAGACATCCCTACAGATACAACTGGCCGTGTCTGTGGTAGTCTGCAGCCCTCCCCGGGTCGGCAGAGGGGGTGGAGCAGCGACCGGGACAGCTCAGAAGAATGGGGTAATTAGCTGGATACAATTCGGGAGAAAAAGGGAGAAAAAAATCCCCCCCCCCCCAAAATTTTTTTTGATTTCTAAAAACTTATGAATTTCATCCGGAAAAGAACTTTTATATCTGGATCACACGCGGCATCCATACAGCTTTCATCCCACCTCAACAGACCGGCTCTGGACTGGAAACACTAATGCGAGCCAGCAGTGACCGGGAGGTGCGTGTGACTAATGGATAGTGATCAGGCAGGTCTGAGGCCTTTGACAGGTGCGGGTTTGGGTCTGACCGATGGCCCTGACCTGCTCATCCATCAGTCAGACCGTGACATGGCAGAGCCCGTTTCCACCGGGGGACCAGCCCTGACCTGGAGGGAGGGAGTTGTTGTAACCTCTTCACCACGTGGCTGGAAACACATTCAGCGGCTCCACACAGACCCCACCGGTGGGGGCGGGGGGGGGCGGCTGAGCGGAGCAAATCGCTGTCACAAACTGGATGCTAATTTGAGATCCCCTAAAAGGGTCTACAGCCGAGAGAGAAAGAACATCGTGTATGAAGAATGAAGCAGACGGGTTATTTGACAAGCGCAGTACAAACAAAAGTGTCACCGTAAGTTTGGTTAATACATCCCCGCTATGAATGTAGAAAGAGAAAATAACGCATTGTGTAATGTTGCCGCATCTATTTACATGATGAATCATGCCACCGTCAGCTCGGGGGTTTCAGCAAAATTACATCGGCACACGTCAAGACACAGCGGGCTGTGCACAAATGAACCGAGCGGTATTAATCAATAATTCCTCAACTAAGCGAAGCGTTAACTATTGCGCTACCTCAGGAACACAGCATTTGAATGAATATTTGATGGAGCAGGGATAGAGTTCATGCATGTTTGACAAGAAAGCTCCATCACAGTGGTGGTTAATGCAAATGGCGCATGCACGGCTTTTAACGAGCGACGCCTCGTTGCCTGCAGTGTCAACAGTGCATCCTCTAAAAGAGCAGCCCATCAACGAGTTCTTCCAAATGTGCGAGCGTGCCTCACCTGTGGATATGCGGATTGGAGGAAAGGGTCGTAGATAAAGGATCACGGGGAGAGGAAAATTGCACAATCTCACATTTGTGCACATGAAAAGGTGAGGGGGAAAAAGCAAGAGAGGAATGGAAACAGGAGCTGAAAAAAAGAAAAATCAGGAGAAAGTGGTGGTAATAGGATATACACCTTGCCACCGTGCCCGGGGACCAGCTCTAGTTCTTCTTTCCATTGCCTTGCTCAGGGGCACAGACAGGAGTATTAACCCTAACATGCATGTCTTTTTGATGGTGGGGGGAAACCGGAGCACCCGGAGGAAACCCACGCAGACACGGGGAGAACGTGCAAACTCCACACAGAAAGGACCTGGGGCAGCCTAGCGTTCAAACCCAGGACCTTATTGCTGTGAGGCAACGGTGCTCACCACTGGGCCACCGTGCGGCCAAAAATAAAATAAAATAAATAAAATAGCCATAACACTGCAAAATGTATGAATTAATGAGGGCATTTGACTTTACTAGTGTGTTCCCTTGTAATACAATGGCCAGTGAGTGTGCACAAGTACAGTGCCTTGCAAACCCCATTGACGGTCATCACTAAGTTCTGGATTATAAAAGATACTCACACATCTGTTCCTGAACATTATTACTTTTGTGAACCCATAAGCTCTAACAGCATGTTCCCAAAGTTTCAAAAAAAAAGAGAAAAAAGTCCCAAACTAGGTTGTGTTTCACTGACTTTTTGTAAATACATTAAAAACAAAAATATAGTGCTTGCATCAATATTCAACCTCCGCATATATCAATACTTTGTAGGGCACCCTTTTGCTGTAATAACACCCATGATTCTGTTGGAGTTACATACAAGCTCTGTACATTCTTCTTGCCACAATTTGTTCAGGTCTTGCAGGTTGGTGGGATGGCGCCTCTGGACTGCGATTTTCCGTCTGCGTCAGATTTTCCATGGGGTTGAGGTCCAGACTTTGTTTTGGCCACTCCGAAACCTTCACCTTTTTCCTGCTGAGCCATGCCATTGTTGCTTCGGCCTTGTGCTTAGGAGCATTGTCCTGCTGGAAGGTGAACCTTCTCCCAAGCTTCAGTTTTATGGCGGACCGCAACAGGTTTTCTTCCAATATTTCCCTGTATTTAGCTCCAGCCAAAAAAAAAAAAGCTCAACTTTCGTCTCATCTGACCACAAAACCTTTACCCACATCCTGACTGGGTCTCTCTCATGCTTGGTAGCAAACCCCAATCGTGTTTTTATATGCATAGTTTTAAGCAACGGCTTCTTTCTTGCCACCCTCCCATACAGGTCAGATTTATGGAGAGCCGGTGATATGGCTGACTCATGCACATTTACTCCAGTTTCAGCCACGGACCTCTGGAGCTCCTTCAAAGAGGAGGGAACTCGGAGTAGAGCCGCTGCTCCTTCGCGTTCAAGAAGCCAGCTGAGGTGGTTCCGGCATCTGATTCGGATGCCTCCTGGCGCCTTCCTTTGGAAGTTTTCCAGGCACGTCCAACTGGGGGGAGATCCCGGGGTAGATCCAAAACTTGCTGGAGGGACTACATGTCCAATCTGGCCTGGGAACACCTTGGGATCCCCCAGGAGGAGCTGGGATGAGATATGTCCTTAGTATACATAACCAGTTAAGGCTAAAGCAGATGAACGAAAAGCGAAAAAAGTTCCTCTAATTCCAAAGTGACGAAATTCTTGCATCACGAAAAGTTCGCTTCCACTTAGATGCGAGTACTCCAAATGTAAGGTGTGTAGTACACGGTGAATACCGTATCCTGCGTACTGAGTAGTACACAGGCTACACCACATACATTGAGCATGCAACATGTACTAACAATTCGGGCACCGCTGTTGTTGGAGGTCCGTGCCAATGTACACCGTGAATGTGTAAACTGGTTGGTCTACACGGTGGAGATGGGAAGAAAAGCAGCGTTGGAGGAAGGTGGGTGCTCGGGGGTCGGGGTGTGTGGTGGTAGGGAGGCAGAGGGAATCAGGAAAGACGCAGATTAGCGACGCACACACGTGCCCAATTCACCCTGCTCCTTCTTGTATATGTGCGTGTTTAAGTAAGCAGGAGACGAGCCCTGGAATATCACAGCGCTCATGAATCTGGTGGAATTTAACCTGCAGATCCGACTGAACTGCTGCTTCCAGCCCTTGTGAGGGCACTGCGTGTTTCTCCCCCGAAAGGGGGACTTTGATTGACACCTGGCTTATTGCTGACTTGTTTGCCTGTGCTTGTTTGTGTTACAGGAGCCTTGTTCTTTAGGTAACACTAAGCAATGAGATTGGCTGTAATACACACACAGGTGACTGGTCATACGTGCACACACACACACACAGGCGTCTGGTCATACGTGCGCACAGACACACACACACACACGTCTGGTCATATGTGCTTGCTTGCTTGCTGGTTGTCCATCGTATCCGATGATGACCATCTTCTCCTATTTGTGAGTCCTTTGGTGACTGAACAGTGCGATCCTGGATGCACAGTTCCGGTTGCAGACCGGGCATGTAAAAGTGGTACTGGGGGGGGGGCAGGGCTAGCTTTGTGAGCATGCCTCTTCACACGCCTTGCTACACGGTGTTGTGTGCTCTGGTTTTCCATATACACGTCACTCCCTGTGAGACGTGAGAGCAGGAGGAGGCAAGCTCCTCCAAAGAAGATGGGTTTATCTGGCATTGTTTCAGTGTGCTCTTCATTTGGTCTTTGAACCGCTTCTTCTGCCCACCAGCGGTGCGCTGACCAAGGTGTAGTTGGCTGTAGAGGACTTTACGTGGGAGTCGTTGGCTGGGCATGTGAATGACATGCCCAAGCCACCTGGGTTGATGGTGGTTTAGGGTGGACTCCACGCTGCAGCTGCCTGCCCGCTCCAACACCTCTGTGTGTGGCACTCTGTCCTCCCAAGTAATGCCGAGGATCCTCTGGAGACATCTCACACAGAAGGCCTCCAGGCTTGTGAGATGGTGGCTGTAGATGGTCCATGCCTCACATCCACAGAGTAGTGTGGAGATGCACACTGCTCTGTAAACAAGCACTTCGGTGTGGAGACTGAGGTTGCTGTTCTGGAAAACCTTTCTCCTTAGACGGCCAAAAGATGTTGAGGCTTGTTTGAGGCGGTGCTGGATCTCATCATCCATTGTGCAGGTGTCAGGATAGTATGCTCCCCAGATATTGGAAGGAAGGTTGTTGGGTGGCTTGGTAGGCCGGCACTCATCTGACAGGTTACCTCTGTCTTTTGGGTGTTGATACTCAGTCCCATTCTCCTGTATGCAGTTACAACTGCCGACAGAGTGTTTTGCAGGGCTTCTGGTGTGTGGGCGACCAGGGCACAGTCATCAGCATACTGCAGCTCAACGATGTTCTCAGAGGTCCACTTGGTGGTTGCCTGAAACCGGAGGTGGAAAACCCGGCTTCACAAAGTAGAAGTACTAACCATGTATTTGCTCCACCCATGGACTAAACCAGCTGATTTCACTAATTAGTTCTCCAACCTGGCTGAAGCTTTGTGCTAATTAGAATCAGCTGGTTTGGTGCATGGGTGGAGCAAATACATGGTTAGTACTTCTACTTTCTGAAGCGGAGTTTTCCACCTCTGCCTGAACCCTCCTGATGTTGAACAGGTTACTATTGAGCCTGTCATATGTGTGCACACACACACACACACACACACACACACACACACACACACACACACACACACACACACACACACACACACACACACTCACACACAAGGTGAGCACATTAGTACATCGCTACACGTCTCCCTTCAATTCTACCCCTGTCGCTGTATTTTCACTCGCTCTCCCGGTCAATTTGATTCATGGGAGAAGGAAAAGACCAATTTTAAATACCTGTCAGACATCTGTTATTTATATTAAGGCTCGTTTATAATGCATGAGGTAATGAAAACAGAAATGTCAAGACGAGACACAAGCCCCCATGTCAAAACATCCCTCAGCTCTTAGGCAAGACGCGGGCCCGGGCACCGACGCGTGTGCACGGGCCTGGCTGTGCAAACACCCAAGTGTGTGTGTGTGTGTGTGTGTGTGTGTGTGTGTGTGTGTGTGTGTGTGTACGAACAAAATCTATCCGGGATCAAACTCCGGTTGTTCGGCACAGTTCAGTTCATTTTTAAAGTATGCACGTTGGTGCATTATTCAAAAGCTTGCACAAGTGTGGCGCAGTCGCTCCGTGAAGTGGGAATGTTATTTTCTCGGCACAATGCCGTGCCATGAGCCAAGTGTCTGTGCGGAACTCCGTGTTTTCCAACTTACGGCCATTCTGCACAGCGGGGAGACGGCGTAACGGAGCAGGTTGGAAACAGCAGTAGGCGCAAACAACAAGGTACATTTTCTGGTCGCCCTCCCCTCCCCATCTCCCAAACACTCACACACACACTCACACACATGCACACGCACACACGTCTCCAACATAGATTATTACCCAGGGAAACGAGGCAATAACGACAGCGCTCTCAGAACCCATGTTCCAGCTCCATTATAGCCATGGAGGACCAAACACAAAGTAAGGCTTATGTAACCAAGAATTCAGTATTCAGACGCGTCCTTCCCACACCGCGCGCGGCTCCACGGCCGGCTTAAACGGGATTGATGGTACAGCACATTGGATCTAAATATAGTCTCTCCGAGAACATTCTTCTCCTCTCTCTCCACATCGCTGTGGGGCGAAGCGGCGTTTTTTTTTTGTTTTTTTTTTCCGGATCCTCCACGGTTACACGCAGAGGAGGAGGAGGAGGCGGCAGCGGAGCTGAAATGCACCGCTGTATGTCGCACGCTGAACAACCCCCCCCCCCCCACACACACATACACAAACACACAACCCCCCCCCCCCAAACCTCCTCCAACCGCCTCTGCCTCTGTCACCCCCTCTCTTTATCTCTTCATGCACCGGGGTCCTGTGCATCATTTCCCCAGGGAAACTCACTCCGGGGGGGGGGGGGGTCTACCTTCAGGATTCTAAATTGCAAAATTCACCTGGTGGAAATTGATTCACCAGGGCAAATAAAAACAAAAGATGAAAGTGAATTATTGATACATTGATACAGAGTAGTTCCAAGTTTCTCTTATTTGAGGCCATAATGCATCTTGAGGCCCTGCGCTGGCCTGGCGGCCTGTCCGGGGTGTCTCCCCGCCTGCCGCCCAATGACTGCTGGGATAGGCTCCAGCATCCCTGCGACCCTGAGAGCAGGGTAAGCGGTTTGGATAATGGATGGATGGATGGATGCACCTTGAGCGGGGACAGCGCATAAATCAGTTGAGGATATCAACTGATATCTCCCCCGGCCAGTCACCCCGCTCTCCGAGCCGTCCCGGTCGCTGCTCCGCCCCCTCTGCCATTCCGGGGAGGGCTGCAGACTACCATGTACCTCCTCCGATACATGTGGAGTCGCCGGCCGCTTCTTTTCACCTGGCAGTGAGGAGTTTCGCCAGGGGGGGATGTAGTGTGTGGGAGGATCACGCTATTCCCCCCAGTTCCCCCTCCCTCCCTCCTGAACAGGTGCACCGACCGACCAGAGGAGGTGCTAGTGCAGCAGCCAGGACACATAGCCCCATCTGGCTTACCGCCTGTAAACACAGCCAATTGTGTCTGTAGGGACGCCCGACCAAGCCGGAGATAACACGGGGATTCGAACCGGCGATCCCCGTGTTGGTAAGCAACGGAGTTGATCGCTGTGCCACCCGGACACCCCGAATTGCTTTACTTGTATTTCGTAGAGATGTGACAAATCATCTCTCCCTTAGTGTTTTGTCCCGTCTCCCCTGCCCTGCAAACACAAAGACACTCTCCATCCTGAGATGTTCAACACGATCAGGGGTTCAACCTTTAATAAGTGATTTTAAAGACACAACTTTCCTGTTTCATATTTCATGTCCAAGATGTCTTTCCGTCCTCCAGACTAACGCCATCTGATCTCGTGGATGACTTCCGCATGGTGGCCTACGCTACTCCACATCATTACTGTTTGCACACCTTCATGAAATTATAATCATTTGACCTACACCGTGGAACACCGGACGAGGCACAGATCGACGGGCCAAAGGAAGCTTCAAACCTCACGTCCAACACCACAAAGTGTGCGCTGGTTTGTTGTCGAAGCATGATGACGCAAAAGGGGTTGAAAGTCCCCAAAAAATATATATTGGAAATAAAAACTTTGTTGAACTTTTGGTTTGAACAACTGGATGAAATCAGATATACTTTGAAACAATGCCGGAGTCTGTCCGCCGATAAGCTCTGTGTTTGGTACCCGATGGTCTCTTTCAATTACAGAGTGGATCTCACTGAATCAAAGTCCGGCACTTGTGAGAAGAAACGTTTTGATCCATGACCTTTTTACCACAGCTAGATGGAGAGTTGAAAGGTTGGAGTAATTTCTGATAAATACGGTCTGATCAGCTCGTTAGCAGCTTTTATTACACTCCTGCGTAGCGGCTTGATACCGCAGCTTAACCTCAAAGACACTACGGGATGCGGGGGTGATTTGTGATGCGGGGGATGATTTGTAAAACAGATTAATGTTTCCCCTTTAATGATACGCGAGGTTGCGATAAATAAACCCCACCTAACACCACCCTACCGATGGCATCAGCTCACATAGTGACCAAAGTTTTCCACCAATACAACAACACTGGACAGAACTAACTGAGCTGAGAAACAGGGATTAAGCTGGAGGAGGAGGAGGAGGAGGAGGTGGAGGAGCAGAAGAAGAAGATTAAGATAGCACTGAACTGAACTAACTGAACTCAGAAACAAGGGAATAAGCCGAAAGAAGAAGAAGAAGACGAAGACAATAGCACTGATCAGAACAGAAAGCTGAACAGAAAAATAATATCAGGAATCAGGAACACCTTGTCATTTGAATTCATGTACTTGTGTGCATGAAATGAAATATCATGTCCCCAAGGCCACAGCAGTGCAACACAACGACAACAACACATCTCCAAAAACTACAAGAACTACAAGAACACACATATCCAAACTATCCTATACATCCAAACTAACACATATATCCAAATAAACACATGCATCCAAACTAAAAAAAAATCACTGTCCAGGAGAACGAACGCCAGCCAGGATGACTGTCGGAACTGCCGCTCTGCATAAGCTAGCAGTTAGCTTAGCCTGCCCCGCTTCCACATCCTGTCAGACTGCCCCCAGTGTTCCCTCTTTGGGCACAGCTCCGGGCAGGGCCGTGGTCCTTGGGCCCACCGGACACAGCAAGCCAGACTCCCTCCGCCGATCCAACGCTAGCTCTCCCAGCCAGAAGTCCTCGACACAACTCCCCGCACACCACACGACGACACCAAAAACACAGTCAACACCAGGTGAGGCTGTCCCCAGACCGCCTTCGATGTTATCGCAACCGCCGTTTTGCATGGGCTAGCAGTTAGCTTAGCCTGCCCCGCTTCCGCGTCCTGTCAGACTGTCCCCAGTGTTCCCTCTTTGGGCACAGCTCCAGGCAGGGCCATGGTCCTTGGGCCCACCAGACACAGCAAGCCAGACTCCCGCCAACGATCCAACGCTAGCTCTCCCAGCCAGACACCCTCGACACACCTCCCCGCACTCCACACGACGACACCAAAAACACAGTCAACACCAGGTGAGGCTGTCCCCAGACCACCTTCGATGTTATCGCAACCGCCGTTTTGCATGGGCTAGCAGTTAGCTTAGCCTGCCCCGCTTCCGCGTCCTGTCAGACTGCCCCCAGTGTTCCCTCTTTGGGCACAGCTCCAGGCAGGGCCGTGGTCCTTGGGCCCACCAGACACAGCAAGCCAGACTCCCTCCGCCGATCCAACGCTAGCTCTCCCAGCCAGACACCCTCGACACACCTCCCCGCACTCCACATGACGACACCAAAAATACAGTCGTCAGGTGAGGCCGTCTCCAAACCACCTTCGATGTTATCGCAACTGCCGGTCTTCATGGGCTAGCAATTAGCTTAGCCTGCCCCACTTCCGCGTCCTGTCAGACTGCCCCCGGTGTTTCCTCCCAGCCATCAAATGACATATATATATATATATATATATATATATATATATATATATATAATATCATATTTTATTATATATATATATAAGGACCAGTATAATTGTAATTTTTGTTCAGTCAGTAGCAGGAGCCATTGATTAGTCATTGTGAATATGGATTTCTGCACAAGGCCATTCAGTGTGGTTGGGATAAATTGCTCAGACTTTCCTACCTGTGTTGCAGACACACATACATGTTGATAGCACAGAGCACACAAGTACAATGCAAATCACAAATCTGAACCAGTGATGCCCCTTCAGCCATCATGGCAACGGCGATGGGGGGAAGGAGGAACACCAGTAAATTTCATCCATCAATGTGTAACCCCTCTGAGGGTGTGTGGGCTCCAAGGTAGCAAGATGGGAATGCAAGGATCTCAATTTAAAAAAGAAAGAATCTAAGAAAAATAACTTTAAACGTGGACAGAGAAACATTTTGCAATTAACGGATAAACACAGGGCTCTCCTTAAAGAAAGTGACAGATTGTACAATCGAAAACCACGGGTGAAAACAAAATCCCCACCGAGATCTGCATTGAGGACATTTTGTCATTTCCATCATTCGGCAGTAATTTGGAAAAATAACAGAGCGGGAACCATTGAGGAGTTTAAATCTAAAGATAGACGCTAACCTAACTTGACATATAATTTGTGAAAAATGATCGTTGGCAAGAAAGTGAAAGTCAAGAATGATTCTCGTTGCGGTCACAATGCATTTTTGAGCCTTTTGCATGGAATATTTAGTATTCATTAGTGGGCTATTCCTGTTAATTACTGAGCAGTGAACATCAGGCGTCAAATATTTTTGGGCCCAAAATAGGGATATAGCTTTTTCCTTCTTTTAAATTAAAACCTGTCAGTATAAGCCTATTCTAGAATTCTGTTGTGGAACTAATTAGGCTTCCCTAACACTCCGGAATGCAAATTTACAACAACTTCTCATTAACTGCTTAAGTGATAATTTTGAGGGGTCAGAGGGGCCAACGCTCCTGATCTCACAGTGAATATGAAAACAAGTGACGGTAATAATCGACAGTGAATTAATGCGGAAACTACTTGTGAGATGGCTCGTACTCAGCATGGGGGCAGCATTTTCCCTCCGCCGGCGGATTTACAAATATGCACACGAGCATTGCGCAAATACAAGCGTGCACACACACACACACACACACACACACACACACACACACACACACACACACACACACACACACACGCACCCCCGCTACTAAATCCGGGCGTGTTTTCCTGCTGATAGAGGATATAAGCTACAATCTATTAATATGATGCACCATCCCAGCGGCTGGTAGTCAAGGATATTGATCAGTGCCCTCCTCCATAATTGCATCGCCATCTATTTAATTTGCCGTTAAGCCCCTCATTAATTACCACCTTTCCATCTGAGCAAAGCCATTAATCTGTAAGTCTTTGATCTGTGTAACATGCCTCGTGAACTTCAGTCTTGACATCTTCTGCGCTTGTCTGAACATATTCGCATTTCCACTGACCTGTTTAGTTAGTAAGGCGAGAAAGGAGGGGGGAAAACAGAAAAGAGAAGACAGCAAAGGAATCATAGTTTATAGTCGGACCACGGAAAATATAACTTTATAGTCACAGAAATATTTCCCATTTAGTCATTCTGACAACAGAATAAGTTTTGGAGCGAAACTTTGCAAAAGCAGATATTTAAAAAAGATGCCAGTGCTGGGGACTTGCTGTGCTCCTGAGATGTTCTTTGAGATCCTTGAAGTTTCACATTTGCTGAGGGAATAATATATGGAGTATATACGTGGTCTCTGTCCAACCGTTTTCTTGCCAAATCCGAAGGCATATTCACATCATTTTGAAAACTAATCTTGAGTGCCTCGTCCAGGATGAAAACTGACTTTCAAACTCAATCTCCCCGGCAATCAATCTTCCCCCTGGCAGAATAAGTCTGTCGAAACGTGGAACTGCTGGCCACGGAGAGAGTAACATTTCAATTTCTCTCTCCAATCCTTAGTGGCAACCAACATATGTTCAGTTCTGCACTGGCTGGAACCATTATGGATGGGTGACAGCAGATGTAAACGCAAGTAAATGGCGGAATGAAATTATTCAACGTGTGCCCCTCTTTTTTGGGAATAAAGGGTTGGTGGTTTGTGTTCCCGTTAGTGTGCTAAGAAAATTCACAATTCACAATGTTCCCACTAATGCTAATTATGCTCACACTTAAAGGACAATACTGTTGTCAAGGTATGTGGGTCTGATAACATGTTTAGCAGGAGTTGCTGAACTCAGACCAGTTTAATTATGCAGACATTTTGTAGTCGCGGGATGCTGGAGCCTATCCCAGCAGTCATTGGGCGGCAGGCGGGGAGACACCCTGGACAGGCTGCCAGTGCATCACAGGGCCCACGCATTCACACCTAGGGACAATTTAATACGGCCGATTCACCTGACCTACAGGTCTTTGGACTGTGGGAGGAAACCGGACCACCTGGAGGAAACCCACGCAGACACGGGGAGAACATGCAAACTCCACACAGAGGATGACCTGGGGCGACCCCCAAGGTTGGACAGCCCCGGGGTTCGAACCCCAGACCTTCTTGCTGTGAGGTGACTGCACTAACCACTGTGCCACCATGCCGCCCCTAAAGGGCCTGAGCCGGATTCGAACCCAAACCACTGGGTCTCCCGCGACCCCAATTGGGATAAGTGGCTTGGATAATGGATGGATAATTGATATTTTGTAGTCATTTGACTCGTACATTACTGCTATGGGCTTTAAGTGTACCTGGAAAATGCAAGAAAATCACAATATGTGATTAAAATATCACGCCAACCTGCCAGTATTTTCCAATAAGTTGCTCCGTCATGCTTTAATGACGGAAGAAAGGAGGAACTTTCCCCAGAGACTGTATTTTATGGTACATGTAACAGGCAAGTTAAGGGGCAACTTTTCTGCAATGCTCCAGTGGAGTTTGCAGACTATGACACTCCTGGCCAGCTCTCAGGAACGCTTGTATGGACCAGTGCAAGTGTATTCGCAACAGCAGGGAACTGCAGAAAAAGAAATGGGCTCCTCAGTCAGCTGAAGCTGGGTTAACACAGGTTAAGACAAAATGGGTAGTGATTCTGGACAGTACCATTTGGTGAAGAGTACAAATTCTTACATGTATATACAGACAGATGAAAAATTAAAGGAAAAACCTGAATGGTTGACCCCTATAGTGAGGGGGTCCAGGGGCTCTGTTATGCTGTGGGGGGAGGGGCATTTTCCTGGTGTGGTTTGGGTCCACTTGTCCCCTTAGAGGGAAGGGTCACTGCAAATCAATACGTTATTCTGAGTGATCACCTTTATCCTACGATGAAACATTTCTATCCTGATGGGAGTGGTCTCTTTGAGGATGACGATGCCCCCATCCACAGGGCACGAGGGGTCACTGGATGGTTTTGATGAGGATGAAAATGAGCTAAGTCATACGCTATGGCCTTCACAGTCACCAGATCTCAATCCAACTGAACACCTATGGGAGATTTTGGACCGACGTGTTAGACAGCGCTCTCCACCACCCTCATCAAAACACTAAACCAGAAGAGTGCACTCAGTAGAGTGCAGATCCCTGCCAGGCATATCTCCCCCTCTCTGGCGCTCGGACTTGGCAACAAACCAGCTGAGGCGTTAGCACTCAATAGCGGTATAAAACAGGTTTTTCAAAGGTTTTGAATCACCACAAACAGGACAGGTCCTTGATCATACAGTCATAACTACACAAAAATGATTAGGCTGACAGGCCCAGTAGTATACGATATTAGCCGCGGACAGAGAACCACACACACACACAAACCCCCACACACCCACACAATCAAACGCAACATCCCCTGGAGGGGATAATGAGGGAGTATCTTCTGGAAGAATGGAGTTCCATCCCTCCAGCAGTGTCAGAGACTTGTAGAATCTATAACAAGGAGCACTGCTAAGACACTTTGTGTTGGTTTATCCTTTAATTGGTCATTGGTCAGACCCCTTCCCTTTTGCACACTTTGTGTTGTAGATTTAATTTTTAGAAATGCCATTTTTGCCCATCCAATCTACACTCAATAACCCATAATGACAAACTGAAAACACGTTTTTAGGATTTTTTGCAAATCTCATTTACAGAGCTATTCAGACCCTTTGCTGTGGCACTCCAAATTTTGATCAGGTGCATCCTGTTTGCCCTGTGGTGGTCTGGCAGCCCGTCCAGGATGTCTCCCCGTCTGCCGCCCAATGACTGCTGGAACAGACTCCAGCATCCCCGTGACCCTGACAGCAGGATAAGCAGTTTGGATAATGGGTGGAATGGATGGCATCCTATTTGCTTTAATTATCCTTGAGACGTCTAGACCTTGATTGGAGTCCACCTGTGGCAAATTGAATTGATTGGACATAGTTTAGAAAGGCATGTGCCTGTGAATATAAGGTCCCACAATTCACGTTGCATATCAGGCCAAAAAAATAAAATAAGCCATGAAGTCCAAGTAACTCTCTGTAGACCTCTGTGATAAAATTGTGGTGAGGCATCGATCAGGGTAAGGGTATAAAACCACTCCTAAAGCCTTGTGTGTTCCCAGGAGCACAGTGGCATCAATAATTGTGAAATGTTAGAAGTTTGGAACCACCAGGACTCTTCCCAGAGATGGCCAACTGAGCAAGAAGGGCCTTGGTCAGGGAGGTGACCAAGAACCCAATGGTCTCTTTAACAGAGCTTCAGAAGTCCTCTGCAGAGATGGGAGAACCTGCTGGAAGGATGACCATCTCAGCAGCACTCCATCAATCAGGCCTTTACGGTAGAGTGGCTAGATGGAAGCCACCATCCAGTGAAAGACACATGACAGTCCGCTTGGAGTTTGACAAACGGCATTTACAGGACTCTGACAGCATGAGGAAAAAGATTCTCTGGTCTGATGAGACAGATATAGAACTCTTTGGGCAGAACTACAAGCACCATGTCTGGCACTGCTCCTCACCTGGCTAATGCCACCCCTTACGGTGAAGCATGGTGGTGGCAGCGTCATGCTATGGGGCTGCTTCTAAGAGGCAGGAACGGGGAGACTGGTCAGAATTGGGGGAAGGATGAACGCAGCTAAATGCAGAGAGGTTCTAGAAGAAAACCTGCTCCTGGAGTGCACGCGATCTCAGACTGAGGTGATGGTTCACCTTTCAGCACGACAATGACCTGAAGCATCAAACCAAGACAACATTGGAATTGAAGGGTCTAAATACTTAAGAGATTTCAGTTTTGGATTTTTTTTTTTAATAAATGTGCAAAAATTTCTTAAAAACATGTTTTTACTTTGTCATTATGGGTTATTGTTGCTTTATGGGCAAAAATGGCGATTTTATCCATTTGAAATTAAATCTACAACACAGTGTGCAAGAAATGAAGGGGTCTGAATACTTTCTGAAGTCACTGTATATGTACATATAGTATTTACTGTCCCGCAGCACATTTGTTTTCACACCAGTACATGCAGAGAAACATGCATATATAACCACACCGCAATGTACAGATATACATAAACAAATGACATGCATAAACTCATAACATTCATTCCCCGCCTGTATCCCAGCACATATGCATGTATGGTTCACACCCACAGATAAATCTGGCTCTATGCAAGGTCGGCGAGGCAGTTTGGTTAGTGCTGCTATGGCAGAAGGGACAAAACGTATGCCAAAGTGAGCTCTCCTCCAGTTCCGAGTCCCGTATCTGTGGCCTGACGGCAGTAGTGTGAAACACAGATGGAGGGGGTGATCGTGTCATTCACTACTGTGAGTGCAAGGCATGTGACGGCTCTGGCGTTCATGTCTGAGAGGTTGGGTGCAGGGGAGTGGATGATTTTGGAGCCAGCAATGTGTGATGCTGGTAAGTTTGTTTTTGTTGGAGATGGTCATATGGTATATACGTAGTTTATGTAAGTATCAATCCCCATAGATTTTCTCGTTTTGTGTTGCAAATATTTCATCAATGGTCAGGCCTGCCATGCTGTATGGTATGAAAGCAGTGACAACAACAGAGAGGCTAGAATCTATAGGTAGCAGAGATGAACATGCTGTGTTGGTCCTTAAGAGTGACTACAAAAGACTGGAAGAGAAACAAAGAAGTGAGAGCTATACGTTCAAGATGAGAGGAATGGATGAGAAGTTGAGAGAGACAAGATTGAGATGGTTTGGACATGTACAGACAGGAGGCGTAGACTATATAGGAAAGAAGGTATTGGACCTGGAAATACCTGGCAAAAGAAAAAGAGGAAGACCAAGGAAAAGATGGAGAGACCAGATAGAGGAGGACATGAGGAAGGTTGGACTGCAGGAGAGAGATGCATCAGACAGAAAACTACAGGGGGCAAAAATCCGCTGTGCCCGAAGAGGAAGCATTGAGGGCGGTCTTACAGGACACAGAAGCGGGGCAGGCTAAGCTAACTGCTAGCCCATGCAGACCGGCAGTTCCGATAACACAGAGGGCGGTCTGGCGGCGGCCTCGCCTGGCGTTGACTGTGTTCTCGGTGCCGTCGTGTCAAGTGCGGGGAGGTGTGTCGAGGGTGTCTGGCTGGGAGAGCTGGCATTGGATCAGCTGAGGGAGCCTGGTCTGCTGCTTCCGGTGGGCCCAGGGACCACGCCCCTGCCTAGAGCTGCAAAGGAAGAGGAAGCACCAAAGGCGGTCTGACAGGACACGGAAGCAGGGCAGGCTAAGCTAACTGCTAGCCCATGCAGACTGGCAGTTTTGACAGTCATCCTGGCTGGCGTTCATTCTCTTGGACAGTGATTTTTTTTGGGGGGGGATGTTGGATGTATGTGTTTTTATAGTTTTTGTAGTTTGGATATATGTGTTCTTGTAGGTTTTGGATATGTGTTTTTGTCTTTGTGTTGCACTGCTGTGAGCTGGGGGAAATGATATTTCGTCTCATTTCCTGTACACAAGAGCATGACATGAAATGACAAACAAATGTTCCTGACTCTAAATACCTTAACAAGGGTGACCTTTGTTGACTTTGAATCCATGTGTGTTCAGTGTCATGAGAGCACAATAAACATTACAGCATTCATGAGGTTTCATGCATGAAACAGCAGATCAGCTCAGCCCTGTCCAGATCAAGGAACAGCCTACGGACATTTGAGATGACTTTGATAGATCTGCATTTAGGACAGACTCACGTTACAACAGGACAATTACCCAACGCACACAGAAAAAACAACATTTCCAGAAAGCCCCCACTTGGATCCCATTGAAACTCAGTTGAATAAAAATTGCTTTCCAACCAGTGCGCTCCTAATTTGGCAGGGTTAGAATAAGTGTGTACAGATGAATGGGCAAAAATTACAAAATCTATGTGTGCAAAGCTCATACTGTAATTGTAGAATGTTGTGCTGTCGTTACAATGGTTGTGTTTCTCAGCTGGACATTCAACATCCAGGGACAAACATGATTCAGATTTGATGTAGATTACATTCAACAGCACATTATATTGACAAAGAAACAAACTAGAGATCTGGAAAACCGTGTTTTACACATCCATTGCCCAGTATTTAACACTCATCGTAGTTCAGTTATATCTAGTTTAAACTGTAGTTGGAAATATCGCCAATAAAATTATTTGCTTCATAAATGTAATGAATTTCTTGTGTTAGTGACAGGTGAACAAATAATTTGTTGGAATATGCATTGTGGTTTGAAGGAGTAAGGGAACAAATTGCAAAAAAGCTTAAGTCGGGCGTCCGGGGGGTGTAGCAGTCTATTCCGTTGCCTACCAACATGGAGATGATCGCTGGTTCAAATCCGTGTTACCTCCGGCTTGGTCAGGCATCCCTACAGACACAATTGGCCGTGTCTGCGGATGAGAAGCCGGATGTAGGTATGTGTCCTGGTCACTGCACTAGCGCCTCCTCTGGTCAGTCAGGGTGCCTGTTTAGGGGGAGGGGGAACTGGGGGGGAATAGCGTGATCCCCCCACGCGCTACATTCCCCTGGTGAAACTCCTCACTGTCAGGTGAAAATAAGTGGCTGGCGACTCCACATGTATCGGAGAAGGCATGCGGTAGTCTCCAACCCTCCCCAGCTCAGCAGAGGGGGTGGAGCAGCGACCAGGACGGCTCGGAGAGTGGGGTAATTGGCCGGATACAATTGGGGAGAAAAACGGGGAGGAGGCCCTATCTATCTATCTATCTATCTATCTATCTATCTATCTATCTATCTATCTATCTATCTATCTATCTATCTATCTATCCATCCATCCATCCTTTACAGTGGCTGTGTACCATGGCCAAACATGATGCCACTAGTATTTTTTCCCACTATTTGAGAGACAAAGATCACTTAGTCCCAGCATTAGTGCCCCGTTGAGTTTGCAATAGTAAATCATGGAGTCAATATACTGATCAACCAAAACATTACAACCACTGAACGGTGAAATGAACAACATTGATTATCTCGTTACAACTGACAGAAGAGCTACTGAAAAAGTTAATGCTGGCTATGACAGACAGGTGTCAGAACACACAGTGCATCGCAATTTATTGTGTATGGGGTTGTGTAGCTGCAGACCGGTCAGAGTGCCCGTGATGACCTCTGTCCACCACTGAAAACATCTACAATGGGCACACGAGCACCAAAACTGGACCATGGAACAATGGAAGAAGTTAGCCTGGTCTGATGACTCACGTTTTCTTTTACTTCATGCGGACGGCCAGGGGCGTGTGCATTGTTTACCTGGGGTAGAGAAGGCACCAGGATGCACTATGGGAAGAAGGCAAGCCAGTAGAGGCAGTGTGATGCTCTGGGTAATGTTCTGCTGGGAAACCTTGGGTCCTGACATTCATGTGGATGCTACTTTGACATTTGCCACCTACCTAAACATCATTGCAGACCAGGTGCACCCCTTCATGGTAAGGGTATTCCCTGATGGCAGTGGCCTCTTTCAGCAGGATAATGCTGCCACACTGCAAAAATTGTTCAGGAGTGGTTTGAGGAGCATGACAAAGAGTTCAAGGTGTTGCCTTGGTCTTCAAATTCTCCAGATCTTAATCCGAGTGAGCATCTGTGGGATGTGCTGGAAAAACAAGTCCGATCCACGGAGGCCCCACCTCGCAATTTACAGGACTCGAAGGATCTGCTGCTAACGTCTTGGTGCCAGATACCAGAGGACACCTTCAGAGGTCTTGTGGAGTCCATACCTCAATGGGTCAGAGCTGTTTTGGCAGCACGAGGGGGACCTACACAATATTAGCCAGGTTGCTTTAATGCTTTGGCTAATTGGTGTGTGTGTGTGTATGTGTATATGTATATATGTATATATATATATATATATATATATATATATATATATATATATACACTGTTACCAAACTGAATGTGAATGAAATGGAAATGAATGGAATTGTGTTAAAGACAAAAATAATGACGTAAAGTACAAAGTGTTGAAATGTGATCGAGCGTGTCAGTGGTTAACTCAGTTTGTCCCTGCCGAGCGAGTGGCCAGCTGTCACGGAGAAAGACCACGAGAAAACCTCATCCAGTACATCCATCTCAAAGGAGTGACAAAAATCAATGGGCCAGACGCTTATCAGGGGCATGTTAATAATTCATTGCGCGCCCATGGCAGGGGTATAATTGATCAAGGGGAGATAAGTTGTGGTGATAAATATTTCAGGGGTGGCAGAAAGAGAGATGAGATGGACACAGAGGGGGAGAGAGAGTGAGAGAGAGAGAGAGAGAGAGAGAGAGAGAGAGAGAGAGAGAGAGAGAGAGAGAGAGAGAGAGAGAGAGAGAGAGAGAGAGACCCCGGGCTCAACCGTTCTGAACAGGAGACTGGTCTTATTGAGTCTCGCCGGTTTGTGAAGTCATTTTGTCTGAATGCTGAACGGGTGTTCTGCTGATATCGCTCCTCGTGATGATGGACAGAGCCCCCATGGCGAAGATAACAGGAGTGGGACACGTATAGGCTGGTGAAAAGTGCATTGTTCAGGTCTATGGATCAACTCTGACATCCGGAGGGCCAGAACCTTGAAATTGACTTGACTGGGGGGGGTTTCCTTTAAGTAGAGGCATGGAAACAGATATATCCATCAGTTTTAAAGGATGAAGAGTCATTTTCTGACTCTGTACTCAATGGCTTTGTGTTCATGCTGGGTGCAGTGAGTTCACAATGGAGGAGCTGTGGGGGAAGTGACCCAGCACTGCAGCCAAGTATGAGGGTTCAGATTTATATTGTGCCACCATACAATGGATATAACAAGTGTACACTGAATATAAATGATTCAAAGCAAAACACCAATTTTTCATCCAGGGGACACAGAGAATTCAATGTATTGCAAAAAAAAAATTGAAAATATATAACAGAATCATAAAGTAATTTTGCCTGATGTCAGACTGAACTGTGAACTCATTACACTCGGTTTCCATCTTCAGCCTGACATCGCCTCCATTCTGACCGACTTCCGTGAGGGAGGCTGATTCAACTTTCCCTGACCAATCATTAGAGACCAATTTATCTGCCTGAACCTAACGTCTTTTTAAGTCGACGCTGATGCATAGCCATGCCAACATACTGGTTTTGCCGGGGTTTCAAGAGTGGAGCGAAGTAAAAACAAACTACGATGTCGGGTAATATTGAGAAGACATGTCGTCTAACGCTAGACAACAGGTTAACAATGGTGGTATTACCACCCGGGGTGCTGATTGGCTAATCGTTAGTCCCTCCCCCCGCGGCGCTCATTGGATAGTCGCGTTTTCAACCGAGAAACCGCCGTTTCATTAGTCTCGTAATACCAGGCGTTGGGAGATCTCAGCCCACCAACGCCATGTGGACTTCTAAATGCAAGATAGCTGCTACGACAGCGGCAAGAACGGCCGTTAACAATCATACGCCTATTCCCTTCCATTATCCAAGCCGCTTATCCCAATCGGGGTCGCGGGATGCTGGAGCCTATCCCAGCAGTCACTGGGCGGCAGGAGGGGAGACACCCTGGACAGGCCGCCAGACCATCACAGGGTGGAGGGACTGCAGTGTTGGTCACCACCCCAATATGAAGGGCCGCCCTAAAGACTTTGGATTGGTTCTGCAATGCAGGTTTTATTAAACTCTATTTGTCTCCACCAAGTTTTAACAATAAAAGCTGGGCGATTGTCCTCGGTCTCTAGTTCAGCAAAGCATATGGAGACTGACTTGTGAGTCTGCCGTCTCACATCATGACGCCAGACCAGAAGAATCAGGCAGCTCGGTGGAGTGGACGGACTCACAGGTCTGGACCCAGGCAAGCAGTACGCACAACGCCACAAAATTACATTTGCAGCACACGGATGACATATTTACTGTAATGGGTTTGTTTCCACCGTCTTTAATTGCTGCCGATAAGAAAAATGTCCCATGATTAATCATCATCAGACAGGCTGTAAACAGCTGTGTGAACATTGCAGGAAAATGGAAAAGAAAAAAAAGGGAAAGTGTCCTCTCCAACACCTGCAAAAGCCTGTGCTTTGCGTGGGAGGCAATAAATATTTATTTGGATGCATCTGCATTAACACCAACATTCATCAACTGAAAAGGCTATAAATATTCATCGGCTATACATGTTGTTAGTGGTTAAAATTGTTGGTTAAATTTCCATCTTGATTAGCTTACAGTGTAGTCAACAGGTAAAAACAGCAACCCTGCAGGTCATCAGCATAATGTGCAGTGACGACTACATGCAGATATCCCATGGATTACATGAACTGTGTGTTGAAAACAGTCTCCAATGGGTCTTGAAATTGCGAATTGCGCAAGAATTAAGGAGTCGATTAAAGATTTGTGGAGAATATTGGTACAAACAAAAACTAATTTTTATTTCCTGTTCCTTCTTATAGTCATGACATTTTGGTTTTAAGTGACTAACTTCTGCTAATGTCACACGGGAACAAAACTTCCTTACAGAAGTGATCACAAGAGATGCACTTCCTCACCCCGGGGCCTTCATCAGAACACGCTAAACTGAGTTTTGACGAAATTTAATAATTCCTCATTGTTGATGGAGGTTCAAAGGCACCGCTTTCATCAGTAACGAGCGCGTTCGTTGAATGACTCACCCGCGTGTTTCCGAGACCCTCATAAATTAAACAAGTATAAAACAAACACTCATAATTAGGCGCCTGAATAACCAAAGATTGAACTTGAGCATCTGCTTATGTTTGTTTTTTAATTAGAATATATTAGCGATGTTCGGGTTGCTTTAGCAAGATCCCTCTACGGGGGGGACAGCAAAGTCAATTAAAATGGCGGGGGGATTCATATTCACTGAAAGACAAACAAAACTGTTACAACTCAAACGTTATACAAGCAACATTCCCCTATGTAGGTCAGGTGTAAGACTCGGCTTTTGTATCAGAAAAACAACAATGCTTTTTAAAACATTACATTTTGGTGTAATGTACAGCGTGGGCGGCCCGGTGGCCCACTGTGAGCACTGTCGCCTCACAGCAAGAAGGTCCTGGGTTCGAACCCCAGGCCATCCCACGTCCTTTCTGTGTGGCGTTTGCATGTTCTCCCTGTGTCTGCGTGGGTTTCCTCCCACCATCATAAAGACATGCATGTGGGCGTCCGGGTAGCGGAGCGGTCTATTCCGTGGCCAACCAACATGGGGATCACCGGTTCGAATCCCCGTGTTGCCTCCAGCTTGGTCGGGCGTCCGTACAGACACAACTGGCCGTGTCTGTGGGTGGGAAGCCGGATGTGGGTATGTGTCCTGGTCGCTGCACTAGCGCCTCCTCTGGTCGGTCGGAGCACCTGTTCGGGGCAGGGGGGAGAACTGGGGGAATAGCGTGATCCATCCATCCTCCCACCCCCTACATCCCCCTGGTGAAACTCCTCACTGTCAGGTGAAAAGAAGCGGCTGGTGACTCCACATGTATCGGAGGAGGCGTGTGGTAGTCTGCAGAGGGGGGTGGAGCAGCGACCGGGATGGCTCGGAAGAGTGGGGTAACTGAGTTCCCTTGACCAAGGTAATGGAAAGCAGAACTGGAGGTGGTCCCTGGGTGCTGCAGCTGCCCACGGCTCCTACACAACAGGATGGGTTGAATGCAGACAACACATGTCATTGTAAGAATACAGTGACAAAATAAAGCGTGTTTCTTCCTCCTTTTGGTGCGAGTCTTCATTCGCTCTCTACCTTTCTTTCTCACATTTTCCCCTTTTGTTTTTTTTCTTCTACTCACAATTAACAAATTGCAGCTTTGAACATTAAGAGCAGAGCGATTATTTAACGGTTCCCATGCATGCCAAATATAATTGCTAAAGTTACTACTGGCAAATGTAATGACGCCGCCCCCTCGTACCGAAACCCCCACGGTAAATGTTAAGAGGAGTTCATTCATGTGACAAGTCCGCAGTTAAACTGTTCGGGGTGTGTACGAGAGAAGAGGCTGAATAGGCGGGGGAGCCTTAGGGAGTAATTGAATTGTGCTATACTTTTATTACTCTTAACAATGCTCACGGCAGCGCCTTAAAATCGAGTGGAACCGCACTCTTCTAAAAATAGCTCGAGAAATGTTTCCATCCAAATGCAAATTGCCCTTCAAATCATCTGCGGATATGCGCTACTGTAAAACCTTCCAGGCCGATGTGTGAACCGTGCACCACTTTCAAACGTCCCCGGATTAATTTCTTATACTCGAACCGTGGGGCCGAGGATCGGGCTGAGGATCTCCGACGGTCCCCGGCTCTCTGCACACTTCTGAATGAACCCCCTACTCTGCCAGAGAGGATTAAACCGTAACACGGATCCTTTATTCTCCCTTTAGTCAAGTCGACTCAACAATGTGTCCAACCTGGGCAAATTTTTTTTAATGTTATAATATAATTGAGAGATCATAACTCAGCTGGAAGACGCAGATGGAGACTGTGAAGTACCTGACCTTAAACTTATGCCTATTGACAAGAGCTCCCTTTTTCAAGATTGAATTACGACTTTGCCATTTGTGCCTTGGCTTCCATTTTCTGGAGCCATGGGCCATGCGTTAATGGAGAATTTTAATTAAATATTTCAAAGTTTAAACTTTTTAAAAGACTTTAAATGACTTGAACCGGAACACGTCGCGGCTCCAGGCGCGGTGATATACTATTTTGCCGCTGTTGGTGGAAACCACTGGTTGTTCTCTGGGCACGAGAATCAATATCTATGGAACAGGGGCAGGCAATAAGATAATATTGGGCAATTAGCAGCGCAGGGAAGTGATTAGTATCATCCCTGTTAAGCGCCCAGCTTTCAGTTAAAAGAAAATCCAGTCTTTCGTTTGGTGCAGAGCAAGTCAACACAAGGGGAAAAGCCTCTGCAACGCTTCACAAAAAAAGAGCTATTTCACACCTTCTGGGCCTCTGGATTAGATTTACCAATTATTCTTTGCTCGTGCACCACATTGCTTGACAAGGTAATACCTAGATATTTTAATCTTCCCCGGGCAAATAAGGTCACTTCCGTTTTAAATGCATATTAGCTCAAGGTGGCCAATTACAACTACGAACGAAATAGGTACGAGCCCTCCAAAACACCACTTTACCTTCTGTTATTCTGCACTTTGAGGATCTTTTGGTATTTTTCACTGGTAAAAACAAACATTTCCCAATCACACTTGGAAAGGGGGAAAAAAGAGCATCCAAATACCCCGCAACGGTCTGCTGATGGCGGCACATTAACGGCCATCTATTCTGTGAGCTCTCGACCGAAATCTCCTTTGACCCCTCGTGACACTACCTCAGTGGATGGCTTCCATGCAGACAGCCTCAGTCAGTGACCTGGCATCTTATTCAGCTGATGAGCGATAAGCATCTCCAATTTCCACAGGCTCCCTCAGATCTCTTCGTGGACTGGCCGTGATTGGATAAGTGGTGGAGAACAAGATCAACAGTCTCTCTTTACCAACAGTGCCTCACGGCGAAACGAAAAGCGGCAAAAGTGTGACCCCCCCGCCCCCCCATGAAAAGCCTCGGCCATAAAGGCTCTCTCAGCGGGTAATTAATCTTGCGAGAGGTGGTTGAATTTCATACCGCTGTTTTAAGTTCAAAAGTGGGGATCCGCTGGAAGTACCGAGCGAAGCAATTTTCGCAGAGCGGAAACCCCTGGCACCATTTTTCAAATACGGTGTGCGAGTCGTGCCAAAAAAAAAAGCAAAATGACAGCGCTGGGAAAGAGAGGAGGGGGGAATGAGTTGTTTTCCTTACCCCGAGGACTCCAGTGAGGAGAGGGAGACCAAAAAAAGTGGGTTGTATCTTTCTTATCAGACATCGTGCTGTACGTAAATCTGTCCTCCACCTCGGACATTTTTGAGGCTTCTTATTCGTTACGGTGCACGGGTAGTTTTCACACACTCGCACTCTTTCCTCTCTCACCTCTCTCTGAGCCCGGGTTCAACTTGGGAACTTGGAAAGGGGCAGGGGGGGAGGTACTGCTCCACATTCAATTTAAAGTGCAAACTTTTGTCCTTGGCACTCAACTGGAGGTGTCTGGAGTCAGTTAAACATTCACACCCCTCTCTCAATGTCACAGTGCACTTTAGGCGACTTCCAGCCGAGGGACAAGCAAATGGGTCAAAGCAAAATGTCTCTGTTTATCCAGCTTTTTCTGCTTCTTCTGTGCCCTTGTACGGTGCCTTTAGTGTCAAGCTGCTGGAGAGAAAGGCGGTGGCACAAGACAGTCGGGCCCCTCAGGTTCTCTTGCCGTCTCATCTTTCCTGAACGACTGCCAAACTACTATGGGATACGGCCCAAACCCTCCTGTGTATGAACAATAAATTAAATGTTGTTAAAAAATGTTCAAGGGTGTCCGTCCGGGTGGCGTGGCGGTCTATTACATTGCCTACCAACATGGGGATCGCCAGTTCTAATCCCCGTGTGTTACCTCAGGCGTGGTGGGGCGTCCCTACAGACATAATTGGCCGTGTCTGCGGGTGGGAAGCCAGATATGGGTATGTGTCCTGGTCGCTGCACTAGTGCCTCCTCTGGTCGGTCGGGGCACCTGTTCAGGGGGAACTGGGGGGGAATAGCGTTATCCTCCCACACGCTACATCCCCCTGGTGAAACTCCTCACTGTCAGGTGAAAAGAAGCGGCTGGTGACTCCACATGTATGGGAGGAGGCATGCTGTAGTCTGTAGCCCTCCCCGGATCGGCAGAGGGGGTGGAGCGGCGACCGGGACGGCTCAGAAGAGTGGGGTAATTGGCCAAGTACAATTTGGGAGAAAAGGGGGGGGGGCAATGTTCAAATGAAATGCTTGCTGTTGTTGTGCCACATCTCTGACTCCCAGTCAGGAGATTATTTGATTGGTTATCTCCAATGACCCACAAGACATGATGCCCGGTCATTTCAGAAAGGCCCTCATGGTGTGCTCAGCTAGTTAAGGTGAGGGAAACGCTGAATGAAATCAAAATAAGCAAGAGATGGTAGGGGCCGGAAAGATTCAGGTAAAAGGGGGTAAAATAGCTAAAAAGTGCTTTTGCTGGCAGAGAACTCCATATTCCAGGTAAAAGAACACAGAATTGAATGGCTCGCCACAGAGGTGAATCCATCCATCTCACACCATCAATTATTCATTCTCTTGCTCTCTCCTCAGCAAAGTGACAAGACAAAAGCTTTCTCTTGGAATTGCGGCTGAAATAGGAGAAAAGCTTTTCCCCTCAGTTTGACAGGTTTCCGACAAAACATGTGTTGAGGTCTCTCGCTTACAGAGACTATATAGTCGGAACAAGTCTTGCTGAGAGTTGAACAGAATTTGAAAATAGCCTCGCTTTAATCAGCAGTCAAGGACAATAAACAGAATCAGGAATTTAGCCCAAGCTCTATAAAACATGCAGGTATAGGATAGTCTTCTCTTTATAGCAATATAGGAACCAGGGAGAGCCAGAAGCATGGTATGCAAAATCCATGCAAATCTCCTAGAATACATCAGCAGATATCGCCCACAGTGGGTGGAAAAATGTGATGGATATTATTCATGAGTGGTAATGACTTCTCATGCTTATCATGTGAGGCTGGTAAAGTATAAATTTATGCTAATTCAGACATCATATAAATCAGCTATGAAGATGTACACTGATCAGCAAAAACATTAAAACCACCTGCCTAGTATAGCATGGGCCCTCCTCATGCAGCCAAACTAGCTCTGGCCCATCGAGGCATGGGCTCCACAAGACCTCTGAAGGTGTCCTCTGGTATCTGGCACGAAGACGTTAGCAGAAGATCCTTTAAGTCCTGTAAGTTGCAAGGTGGGGCCTCCATGGATCTGACTTGCTTTTCCAGCACACCCCACAGATGCTCGCTCAGATTGAGATCTGGGGAATTTGGAGGCCAAGGCCACACCTTGAACTCTTTGTCATGTTCCTCAAACCATTCCTGAACAGTTTTTGCAGTGTGATAGAGCACATTATCCTGCTGAAAGAGGCCACTGCCATCCAGGGATACCCTTACCATGAGGGGGTGTACTTGGTCTGCAACAACGTTTAGGTAGGTGGCACCTGTCAAAGTAGCATCCACATGAATGTCAGGACCCAAGGTTTCCCAGCAGAATATTGCCATGAGCATCACAATGCCTCTGTCGGCTTGCCTTCTTTCCATAGTGCATCCTGGTGCCATCTCTACCCCAGGTAAATGACACACATGCACCCGGCTGTCCACATGATGTAAAAGAAAATGAGATTCATCAGACCAGGCCACCTTCTTCCATTGCTCCAAGGTCCAGTTCTGACGCTCACGTGCCCATTGCAGGTGCTTTCGGTGATGGACAGAGGTCATTATGGGCACTCAGACCAGTGTGCAGCTACACAACCCAATACACTATAACCTGTGATGCACTGTGTGTTCTGACTCCTGTCTATCACAGCCAGCAGTAACTTTTTCAGCAATTTGAGCTACAGTAGCTCTTCTGTGGGATCAGACCAGACGGGCTAGCCTTCATTCCCCACGAACATTGAGCCTTGGGTGCCCATGACCCTACCACCGGTTCACCGGTTGTCCTTCCTTGGACCACTTTTGGTAGGTACTGGCCACTGCATACCGGAAACATTCCACCAACACCTGCCGCTTTGGAGATGCTCTGACCCAGTTGTCTAGCCATCACAATTTAGACCATGTCAAAGTCACTCAGATCCTCATGCTCGCCCATGTTTCCTACTACTCCAACGCATCATCTTCAAGAACTGACTGTTCATTTGCCGCCTAATATATCCCACCCCTTGACAGGTGCCATTGTAACACGATAAACAATGTTATTCACTTACCTGTCAGTGGTTTTAATGTTCTGGCTGATCGGCGTGTGAGATATCACACTATGCGAGTGCCGATTGTACGTGTAATGAGAGCGGAGGCAGATATTGATGCGTTATGCTTGCCATGTATTTGATATAATTGTCCTCACACTCTCCAGCACTGATTGCCATTGGTCATTACGGACACATGACTCAAACTTTCGTCTGGATGATGCCATTATCATCGTTACACTTAATTAAGCAAGCCTTTCTGAATAATCCTTAACTATTTTCCAGTGTAGATGATACAGTGTTATTGTTGTTGTACGACTCTTGTCCACACCAATCAAACAATCAAGGCCTTGCTGACAATCAGCCTGAGCAGGCAAATGAATAGATAAATAAAAATTAGAAATGTAATTGCCATTTCAGCCGGCAACAATAGTAATCCGTATTACCATATTTTCATTCTGGGAAACTGCTAAGGTCACACTGAAGCCCACTAATTCTCCAATTATGTGTCATGTGCACAGATTGCTTTCACAGCTTCGCCGGGCCTTTCAATTAAAAATCCTCCTTTACGGCTGATACGATATCTCTGGCTGTGAGGTGGATAAGGCGGGAGGCTCAGCTCAGATGAAAATGGCCACTGCTGGACAGAAATGAGAGGGAGCAGAGGTCTCTGGCTCACAGCTGAAGCAATAACAGTGAGGTCTTAATTCAGGCCTCTCTCTCTCTCTCTCTCTCTCTCTCTCTCTCTCTCTCTCTCTCTCTCTCTCTCTCTCTCTCTCTCTTCTCTCTCTCCTGTTATTGTGTTGCTCTCTCTCTCTCTCTCTCTCTCTCCTCTGTTACTGTGTTGCTCTCTTACTCTCTCTCTCTTTCCTGTTATGGTGTTGCTCTCTCGCTCTCTCTCTTCTCTTACTGTGTTGCTCTCTCTCACTCGCTCTCTCTCTCTCCTCTGTTACTGTATTGCTCTCTCTCTCACTCTCTCTCCTCTGTTACTGCGTCGCCTTCGGGGCACAGAAAAACTGCCCAATAATAATCCCATAACTGTCTTTATTATCAATCGCTTCCTCTCTATCTGTCCATCCCCCACTGTCTGCATCCAGTTACCACGGAAGTCTTCCAAGTCAAGTGTGGAATTCAGGGGAGGTGGAGGTGTGTGTGTGTGTGTGTGTGTGTGGTGATAGGGTGGGGGTGGGGGAACTTGGCAGCTGAGTGAAGAGCATTTCAATCTTTAGACAAGGATCCTAGCAACAAGGAGGTTTGCCGCTCGGACATGTTGTGCTCCATTGTCTCTCTGAGGACAGGAGAGCTGTTAATTCACCACATTCATTAGTTGGGGCACATTAATCCAGATGGATTTACATGCAATATCCATCGCTGTGGTCTGTCCTTTATGCGTCCATAAATCTATCTGCCTTACATATTGCTGGTCGCCCTTGATGGGACATTAAGGAAAACTTGAAACCCTTAGCCCATGTGTTGAACCTGACTTGATTTTGAAACTGCATTTATCATCATCTCCGTGCTGATGGGGCTATCCTCTATGACCTGGCCTTTTTAATGTGAGTCCAGGCTCACACGCACACACACCCACATGCGTTTAGGCTGTATTTCAGGGCTCATCAACACATCTCTTGGATGTGTTCGGATGATCACACATTTCCTGGCCCCCCACTCACTTCAATTAGTGACCTCCACAGGCTGCTGCTGAGGGCTGAATTTTCCCAAAAATCCCCATGATCAAAATGTATGATTAATGTTCACTTTCCATCACAGCAAGATGTAATCTCCCGAAGAATTCACTGGGCAATTAATAACTATCAAAATATATAGAGTGACAAGGCTGCTGGAGGTATTCTCATGCATGACTGCTGATGGTATGCATGATTCTCATGCATAACGTATTCCGTAACGAGGCAGGAATACGGATCAGGAAGGGAGCTGGGGACTACGGATGCAGCTGCTATTCTTTGTTATCCAAGCAGAGGGGATGTAAACCTGCAGGACTGTGTAGTTGTCTATTAAAAGTATATTGGAAACTGCTGGTATTTTAAAGATGGAGCAAAGTTTAAGAAGTAATCAGAGGCGTCCGGGTGGCGTGGCAGTCTACCAACGGGGATTGCCAGATCGAGACTCCGTGTTACCTCCGGCTTGGTCGGGCATCCCTATAGACACCGTTGGCCATGTCTGCGGGTGGGAAGCTGGATGTGGGTATGTGTCCTGGTCGCTGCACTAGCGCCTCTTCTGGTCAGTTCTGGTCAGGTGACTCCACATGTATGGGAGGAGGCATGTGGTAGTCTGCAGCCCTCCCCGGATCGGCAGAGGGGGTGGAGCAGTGACCGGGACGGCTTGGAAAAGTGAGGCCAGATACAATTGGGGAGAAGAAAGAGGGAAAATTCAAGAAGTAACCTGGGGAAGTACTGCCATAAACATGCGACCGCGTTTGACACGCACTGCTTTTTTTCCGAAGAAGTTGGCTTGTTTTGGCTGCATCTGAAACAGAAAAAAATAGCCGGAGAGACACTTGGAAAGATCTGTGATTACGGCCCTGCAGTCTTCCATTGGAGGCTTTGGGCAGCGTATCAACTGATGGAAGAGCATCATAGTCCAAAACACTTCAACTGATCACCCATCTGAGGCAATTGTCTACCAGAAACATATGCGATTGTGATTTCTGTTTACTATAATGAGGAAGATAAGTAGCGTTTGATTACATCTTTGCAAATGGCCCACTGCACGAGGGGCTGGATGTGCCACAGAAGCTCATAAAACATCCCCTAAAAAGATGCAGAAAACAAAAAGAGACAAAGCGATCCTAACCAACAACGTGCTAAAAATGTGACCTGTGGATTTCGGGTGTCAGGAATTCATCGCTGTTATCTTTGTTCGATCATGTGTCCCGCAACACAAAGGAATCACTCCTCACAGTCTGGTTATGTTGGGATTGATCAGATCACGGCTTACTGTGATTCCAAGACCTCTATTTTCTCCAACCCGGGGCCGTCCCTTGGGGAACACAATACCATAATGGTTTTGGAGAAATGATGTTATCGATTTTTTCCGCACGACGGCTGTTCACAGATCTCATCTTCATTTGCTGTGGAATGCCATTATGCTTCGGCCTGATGTTGTAGGTGGTGAGAAGTGACGCCCACCGGCAGCCGGCCAAAGTGGCGGCCTATTCATGTGTCTAGACATGTGGGATGGCTCTCAAAGTGTCTGTGTCTGCTGAGGCCTTTGGCAGACGAGACATCTTCAGAAAAAAAATACCCATAACAACATATGAGATTGCCGTTTGTCTGAATTAGGAAATTCTTTAATTTTGCCCCTTTAAGGTTAGATTAGATTAGATTAGATTAGATTAGATTGTTTTATTAGCCACACAACCTAGGCCGGTCCAATTTGTTCTCGGTACAGCACGTTAAACTCTGCAGCACAACACATACGTGGACAACAGCAGACACTCCACATATTATCACAAACAGTCACACAATAGCAGAAACAAACATACTACACACAACAATTAGGCGGATGATAGTGTGCATGCCAGTGGTGTGTGAGGAGGGGGCTATAGGCAGGAATTCAGAGTCCTGATAGCTAGGGGAAAAACCTGTTTGTGAAGCGTTTAGTTTTAGTGGACAGTGACCTGTAGCGCCTCCCTAAGGGAAGGAGCTGGGAGAGGTGATGAGCAGGATGTGAGGAGTCGGGGATGATCTTTGCTCGCTTTACAGCCCTGTGAGTATGTAGAGATTCAACTGAGGGGAGTGGGTTGCCTATGATTTTGGATGCCTTGTTGACAGTCCGCTGCAGTTTTTTCCATGTCTGACTGCCCGTGCCGCCGTACCGTACTGTAATAGAAGATGTTATGATGGACTCGATAGTGGCTGAGTAAAACAGAACGAGAAGTTAATGTTTGATCTGGTATTTTTTAAGCTAAGAAAGTAAAGTTGTTGTTGAGCTTTTGCAATGATGTGTTCAGTGTTAATTTTCCACTTCAGGTTACTGCTGATGTACGTTCCAAGAAATTTAAAAGAGTCGGTGGTGGTGATGGCATCTCTGATCATTTGTATGGGTATTTTGGGATTCCGCATGCATCGGAAGTCAATAATGAGTTCTTGGGTTTTGGCTGTATTAAGCAGAAGGTTGTTGTTTGTGCACCAAGTGACAGCTTGGTCTACTTCAGTGCGGTACTGGGTTTCATCGTTGTTGGAGATGAGGCCTACAATGGTTGTGTCGTCTGCGTATTTTTTTCACAGAACTGTCTGTGGATGTAAAGTGGGTGGTGTAAAGTGAGAAGAGCCAGGGGGAGAGAATACAGCCCTGAGGAGGACCTGTACTGAGGGTAAGAGGGTGTGAGGTTAGGTTATTAACTCTTCACCTCGTCTTAAAGAGTAATTAAGCACTTGTTTTTAGCCTGTCACCACATGCTCACATTTAGAAGAAGGATGAAATGGGGTTAGACCGAAGGTGGCAGTATTGTAGTAAAACATCTCATCCCAGCTTCTCACAGGTCTACCCAGAGAGTTAAGTAACAAAGGTGTGTTGCCTTTCTTCTAGCCTCATGTTTTATTGGTCTAGTGCTGAGGACTCCATATGTGTTGCCTACATCACATGACTCTCACCTCTGTGATGCCCCCAAACTAACTCAGAAATTCAGAGGAGATTGATAGTAATGTGCATTTTTCCCAGATTTAAGAAAAAGCATAGATTGTCTACCAAAAGCGTAGATTGTCTACCAAATAAACTGTATTATTATTATTATTATTATTATTATTATTACCTCAAAGCAGCTGTGCGACATCTTATTCTTTGTTGAATTTATCATGAAGGCATTCGGTTCCACCATCTTAGGCCCATATCAACACAAACATTTCAGACAAATGCTGTTTCCTAGTTACAGTACTTTACGGAGACAAATAGCTGACCTAGGTTATTTATCTATCTATCTATCTATCCATCTATCCATCCATCCATCCATCCAACTAGCTAACTAGCTCGCTATAGGTAGACATAACAGCCATTTCTATACAATTTATGATAACTTGGCCATCAACACCTTCTCTCTACATTATGATTGTTGATGGCCTTTTTGGATTTTACTTTGTTAGCAAAGTCTTTGTTATATATCTTTTATAAGTGTCGGTGGTTACGAAGCTTGATGAAAATTAGAGGGCTACTTGAAGAAATTACACTGAGATTTGTTCTCCACTCGCTGCCCTGATACATAAAGAGCTCTATGTGCTGTAAATGTAATGGGCTGTTGGGACCTAGAAAGTCATTTAGATAAAAGTGAATGAAGAAATCACTGTACTTTGCGCATGTTATTGCTGTCCTCTCACAATTAGAAGTTCAGTCCATGTACTCACATTAAATCCAGCTGAATTTAATGCACACTGCATATTCCCAGGCGCTGCATTTGACAATCATTTTCACAAAGGCTTTCTGCCATCACTGGAAGCTAGCACGGCTAATGACCGATGTCCGAGACACCCATCTTCAATTTGCTCCACTCTGATACAAAAAGTGATGCTGCCGTTGTTGCTGTCAAGTTTAGAGCTGTTTATTAGCTAATGGATATCCATTAAGGGTATCGGTTAGGGCCACTATTCATTCCATTTAGATGATGCTTTTAGGGTGATAGACTTGAGAGAGAAACAATGGCAGGGTTTGAATTGTCAGCCAGGAGAAGGTGTGTGTGTGTCCTGAGCGTCAAAGGCAAAGGAGAGCAAGAATGATATTTTCTACTTTAAATGCAGTGCAAGTTATCTAAAATTTTCTCGAGCATCCACTTGCTTAAATCTCCTTCTCTTCCTCTTTCAAGTTCTCTTTCAACTGAAGAGGCGACACTTGTTTCATGCACAACAATAAAAGCGGGGCCTGACAGCAGGGGAGGTGGGAGGATAGCAGATGAGAGTCTTTATGAAAGGCCAGCGCAGTGTGAAATTAAATCTTATTGTTGTGAGAAACGGCATCTAATAACGATTGCGCCTGCAAACCTGCATGAGTGTATTAAGGTGTCATAAGTGTTTTCATTTCCGAAGAAGAAAGAGAGGGGGGAAAAAAACATTTGGTGTGGTGGAATTTGAAAACTGGAAAACTTCTCGAATGACTGCATACCTCCAAAATTCAGATGTGGAAAATGACCAGGTGATGTCTCAAGCTGCTAAAACCCAAAATAAGAAGTCCAATTATGATTTGAACTCATGGCAATACAAGGTCAAGGGTCCATATACAGCATGCAGTCTAATTCATCCCGTGTAACCCATGAAATGAGTTGTTACTGGCAGCAGCAGAGCTCCATCTCTTTGGTGCCAGCATGATATCCAGATGAAAGATGAGTTTTGATACGGGATGTATGTGAATTTAATGAGCCAAAAATGGGAGTGCGCCTGTAGCTACGGAGTTGCATTGATGTGGGAAGTTTTAAGGGCACCCCCCTTCACCATTCTGAGCAAAGCACTGCTTTTTGAGATTTTGTAATCTAGTACCAGCATCACATCTAGTGTCACGTGATCGGCTCTTTTCAAAGGTGCCGGGGTACAGCTCGAGAACATGTCTATATGACGCTGGGCTGAACTGTGTGTAACTGGAGCCATCATTTCAACCTAGATGCCTCCTAGGACACCATGTTACACGTTATAACAATCTAAGAATATCTGACAGATATCACCGCTGCACCCTATCTTAATCCCCTGATTCATCTTTATGTGAAGAGCAGGATTCAAATGGTACGCCTCAGGCAAAACACCTCAAAAGTAAGAGATACTTATCTTCTCCAACTAACATACAGGGGCATCCCACTGAAAATGTTGGCACCATGCTGTATTTATTCGTTACGTTTATCGGATTCTTGACCCATCCCAGTTCAAAACAGAGGGAGCAGAACTCATCTTTAGGGGTGAGTACGCATGCTGAACGGGCATAATGTCTATTCTAATGTGTTTTCCATATACTTCTGCAGCCTGTGGCCTTAATGCTGCCGTCTGTACACAGGCATCCTCGCCAGTGTTCCAGTAACAGGTCTCCATGAGGTCAATTAATGGTAATGATGCAATAATATGGTTTACTCCGTGCCTAATTGGATTTCCTTCAGCCAATGGGCTCTCAGATGTCCCATATAAGAGGCTAAACTATGCATATCATTTACTGTGCGATTCCTTTCATTTCACTCCACTTGGACCGAGAGCGGCTCTCACTGATGCTGCAGTAACACCCGGCCATCAAAGATACAATTGTTTGCCTTTTAAGTCTCCATCATCTCTCATTTCACTTCCTGTGACTGTGAATGTTCTGAAATCCCTCCCTTCCTCATCCTTAATATCCAATTACATGCCTCCTCCTTATTATTTCTTGGCGATCAGATACTACTAACAGACGCAGAAATTAAACTGGAGTGTTTTCCAACCTTCTTTCGGGAAACTTGGATCAAAAATACAGATGGAAGTTTCAACCTTAGGAAAAAATGCATTGTGATTAGGGCCTTTCTATGCAAGTTTTCCAACTGTTTTACGACACTTTTTTTTACAGCCCTGTTGAGCCCCGAGTGTTTGTGTGTGTGTGTGTGTGTGTGTGTGTGTGTGTGTGTGTGTGTGTGTGTGTGTGTGAGGATCCACAGTAGGACTGAAGGTTAAGGTTGCACATCGAAGATATTACACAAAATTCAGCGGGGCCGGAGACGATGTCGAGAGACAGTTCTTGTGGTTAAATTCAAATAAATGAAGAGGTGGGCTGTAAAGCAGGGCGGCTTTAATGCAAATCCGATGGTATGAAATATTACACACTCAAATCTTAAGTGGCCTTTGAGGTCAATTGACCGGCTGCTGAGTTGAAACATTGCAGGGGTGGTGCCCATATTTCACAAGAATTATCACCGACAGAGTTGCCTGGCTTATATTCACTGGCTCTCGGTACTCACTTTGGAGGAGTAACACACATTATACCCACCAAGTACTGAAGGAGCAAGCAAGAATGAGTACTTCCTTGGCCGTTAAACAACGCAAACAAATGGTTAAAGAGATTTGGGGCAAATTGTGGTTTTCATACAAGAGAAACAACTAAATGAGCATGAATATGGGCAATGAATCAAAGTCAAGATGAGCTTAACGTCTCACTGAATATATACATATATATATATAGATATAAAAATGTTTAACCCCTTTTTTCTCCCCAGTTGTACACCGTCCAATTACCCCACTCTTCCGAGCCATCCCAGTCGCTGCTCTGCCGATCCAGGGAGGGCTGCAGACTACCACATGCCTCCTCCGATACATGTGGAGTCGCCAGCCGCTTCTTTTCACCTGACAGTGAGGAGTTTCCCCAGGGGGACGTAGCGCGTGGGAGGATCACACCATCCCTCCCTCCCCCACAGAATAGGCGCCCCGACCGACCAGAGGAGGCGCTAGTGCAGCGACCAGGACACACACCCACATCCGGCTTCCCACCCGCAGATGCAGCCAATTGTGTCTGTAGCGGCGCCCGACCAAGCCGGAGGTAACATGGGGATTCGAACCGGCGATCTCTGCGTTGGCAGGCAACAGAATAGACTGCCACACTACCCGGACACCGTGTACACTGAATATATCTCGTGGTCAGCTCATGTGCAAAGTAACATAGCCCAGCTGGGGCTCTCGGTTTGAGGTGTTTACTTTGAAAAAGTAAACGCAATTGCAAGACCTTTTCCCCTCACTGTTTATGAGTCGCGTTTTTTATTCCTTTGAGTGATACCTTCCGAAAAGATGAAAATGCAATTTCCATGTAAAGTGGATTAATCTCCTCTGTTGTGAGGTGGCAGAATCCATATATGTGCACACATTCGAGTGATGGGCTTCTCGGCTCCTCGGCAACAGAGATTTGATAAGGTTTCTGGAATGGTTCCATCTATTGGCTTTCTCCCACTTTTAATGTAATTCATCCGACTCCACTGTCTTTAATACAGGCAAACAAAATCACAGTGCGCTAACAGCATTAGCCGTACAAAAACAGACCTGTAATCAATGTGCATAATAATGCATTTCTTTATATGAATGCGTATGTGTGTTTTGGTTTTCTGCAGAATTCCCTAATAAACAGATTGCACTTTGCATCTGTGCATAATTTGATTGTTGTCATATCGGCGGTTTCCAGAGGAGGCATGGCATTCTCTCCATCCTCTCTATTCTCCATGGCAACAGGGAGATGGAAAATATCAAGGATTTTTTTTTTACTTAAGGTTTTACCGTTTGCTGCTGTAAAAGCTCAAGAATATGCTTAAAAACGCTGAAAATGCTGGATGTGAAAAGGGAAAACGGAGCTTTCTGGTTATGAGCAAAGCAAACGAGACTGAACAAACGTCTTCCGTTTGTTAGAAATAAAAGATCCACACCATCAAGAATAACACGCATGACGCCTCCCGTGGCAGAGTCAAAGCAATATTTTCTCTTTCACATATCAAAATAATAATAATAAAAAAATAAAATCATCTCCACTTTTGCTTTTCAAGAACTGACGGTCTGAGGACGTGAAGCCTTAATCTCCAACTCGGGTTAGGAAATATGCCGCGGGGCTGAACTGATCAAAGTTAATATCCCGTGTTCAGGCCCCTTCCTCCCTTAGGAAGGTTTGTCTTCTTCATCGCCCCACTTTCGATCCACTGGGCATCACCGTAGTCCCAAGTATGTCGGCCATTGTCTCTACAACGACTGCCAAAGCTGTAACAAACACACCACCGGCTCCGCTGCAAGCCTCCCAATCGCCCTGGTGGATGTCAGGTGGAGACGAATTGCTCACTCGTACTGACAAGTTTATCTTTCTTCATTGCAACCTGTCAGACAAAGCCAATTCTTCAGGGTTGCAGCATGAGTTGTTGTCTTACTTTGCCCCCAGTTAGGCTTGTAATGTAAGTGAATAGACTACAGCCGCTTACATGGAAACGTCGAAACAAATAGCCCCGAGGAAGTGAGTCACTGTGCCACAGAAGCATTAAACAGCAGAGATATGATCTTTGGTGGATTTTAGTGTTAACTTGGTTATTACACGCGCGGTCACCGCGAGATATTCTGCAAACACTGCAAATCGCCACCCTCAATATCGAGACATCACACACCAAACGGCGTCATAGCCAAGTAAATATTAAACGTTTGACCTTTGACCTTTGACCTCAGCAAGCTCCTTGCTTACAGTGTTGTTCCTATTCAGGAAGACAGAGAGCATAACTCATGTGTGCCCGGAGCTATCTAATCATGTTAAGAGAGAGGGTCTGCACAGCCTCCTACCAAGCCAACATCTCCAAGAGGACCACGGCCACATCTGACTGTCATTCACATGTTAGACCAGACCTCAAGGTGCTTCTGCTGACTTATAAAATCCTAAACGGGCTTGCCCCGTCCTACCTGTGTGAGCTCCTTAAACTGTACCAACCATCTCGAGATCTCCACACTCAAAATACAGGGCTGCTGTGTGTTAATAAGAAGTCAGCTGGTGGCAGCAGGGCCTTTTCCTATCGGGGGCCTGCTGCCGTCAGACAATCAGAGTCTGTTGAGTCCTTTAAATCCAAACTTACACCTCATCTTTTTTGCCTTAGCCTACAATTAGTTGCCTTTAAGTTGAATACTTCACAACCTGTACTGCATGGCGGGTCGGTTTCTGTCTCAATAAATTTACCAACCACTGTCTTGCCGACGAGATTATAGAGTATAGATTATGACTATTGCAAACTGTTCTCTTCTCTCATACGTCTTTCCTCTCTCACTGAATGGTGTCTTCTCCTTTCTCTTCTTCTGTGTGTGAATGGTGTGATGCGAGTCTCCCCTGTGTGCACGTGCACTCTGCCCTCTTCCCAGGTCTCCATGGTGACGGTGGTCCCCACCTGGACACTGCCTGGCATCCCCCTCATCACCTTTTCTTTTTATACATCTTATAAATCCATATAATTTTGTAAACCTATTTTAATGTTATATCCTTCTCTCACTCAGATGTGTGACTTTTATTTCTATGGTGATGGTGGTCGCATGGCTCGGGCCCTGGGCTGCTCTGGTGGCGTCTGGACACTGATTGGCATCCTCCTCATCATATTCTTCATATATTTTATAATTCCATTATAATTCTGTTACCCTCTTTCAATGTCGTATTGTGTAAATTGTGTACACACAACATCCACTGCACGTTGTCCGTCTAGGGAGAGAGACCCCTCCTCTGCTGCTCTCCCTGAGCTTTCTCCCCACCTTTTCCTCCCTGTTAAAGGCCTTTTTTAGGGAGTTGTTCCTTATCCGATGCGAGGGTCTAAGGACAGGATGTTGTGTTGCTGTAAAGGCAGATTTCTAATTTGTGATAATGGGCTGTACAAATAACACTGACCTGACTCACAGCAATACTGTATTACCAGATGAATAGGATTAAACCACAGAAACACACACACAGTGTGTGTAGCACAGTACATCACACCCATCTGTTTGTCTACATTAAACACAAGGGCACACGGTGTCACGGCTACGAAGACTCGGTGAGTTAACGTTCAGTTAACTTGGACCGCGGTGTCTACCGGAAAGCTGCATAATAAAAAAGCGCTTCCTGTATCTTTCTTTCTTTCTTTTCTTTTCTTGCCGTGGCGATTTTGTATTTTGGACACGCTCCGCCCGACGCGGGGCCTGACCTCTTCTCGGAGCCCAGCGCTGAAACAAATCCAACTTTTCGCTGAGATGCACGGCACGTCAATGTCACTTCGAGATCAAAAAAATCAATGCGAGCAGGAAAAGGGGACAGGGCCGGGGAGGAAAGGGAAGCTGTGCCGACTTTTTAAAGGCAAAAAAGTTGACACAGAAACAAACGAAACTGGATCAATACCACGCGTTAATAACACAAGCCCCCCCCCCCCTTTAAGGCGTCTCTCTTCCTCGGCCCACGGCCAAGTCCTCTGTCCTCTGCGAGGAACGTAGCCGCCGGCTGCCCCGCAAACTCTCCACCAGTTGCCAGATTTATTCGCATACAAATCTGCATCTCCTCACGCACGGCGAGCTTTGTTAGACCACTTACTAGCTGACCTTGGGGGATTTGCCGTTTGAGAGGGAGGCCAAAATTCAAGCGGGGGTCCCGCATGTCCCCCGCCCCACGACCCCGCAGCTCTTAACTCAGATCGATGTGACAGGGAACAACTTGTACGCTCGGATCAGAGCTGTGACTGTGAAGGGTCGTTTTTTCGCAGCTTTTCCCAAATCTGCCGGTGTAGTGAACGTGACGTCATGTGGGTTTCTCCCCCCTCTGATCCGGCTGCTGTCCACGTCCTTAACCGTCTCCCTTTCATGCGAAAACCAAGAAAATATCACAAAGTGAATCTGCATCTGAACAACATTATATGTGAGGGAAAGGGCTATAAAGGTGGGGGGAGGGAGAGAGAGAGAGAGACAGTGGGAGAGACAGGGCAAGGTGACAGACACACACACAGAAGACAGTGACAGTGTGAGAGACAGGGCAAGGAAACAGATACAGACAGAGAGAGAGAGAGACAGAGAGAGAGAAGAGAGAGAGCGAGACAGACAGTGGGAGAGACAGGGCAAGGAGACAGACACACAGGGAAGAGAGAGAGACAGTGGGAGAGACAGGGCAAGGTGACAGACACACAGAGAAGAGAGAGAGACAGTGGGAGAGACAGGGCAAGGTGACAGATACAGAGAGAGAGAGAGAGAGAGAGAGAGAGAGAGAGAGAGAAGAGAGAGAGAGAGAGAGAGAAGAGAGAGAGAGAAGAGAGAGAGAGAAGAGAGAGAGCGAGACAGACAGTGGGAGAGACAGGGCAAGGAGACAGACACACAGAAGAGAGAGAGACAGTGGGAGAGACAGGGCAAGGGGACAGACACACACAGAGAAGACAGTGACAGTGTGAGAGACAGGGCAAGGAGACAGATACAGACAGAGAGAGATGAGAGAGAGACAGTGGGAGAGAGAGACAGGGCAAGGAGACAGAGAGAGAGAGAGAGTGGGAGAGACAGACAGGGCAAGGAGACAGAGAGAGAGATTTTTTTTTGGAATTTTAAAACGAGTTTTATTTGACAGAAAAAATGAACAAAAAACAGAGAGAGAGAGACAGGGCAAGGAGACAGAGACAGACAGAGACAGAGAGGAGAGGAAAGCCACAAAATAGCCTATATGTGTACAGAGATTGGGCACGACACTGTGAACTATTTGTTTTCACACAAATTAATTTGATCAGGTGTTTATGAGTGACAGGGACAAAACGTGACCCCTGCATGTGAACCTCGATCCAGCAGTGGATTCAATCCAACCATCAACGTAAATTAGTCCGTCCACAACCTGATCCGCGGCCCCGTCATCGACACCCACCCCTGTGAATGCTGCAGGAGCGCAGAAATCAGACTCACGGCAGCCCCGTCTCCAAAACGGCTAAGCGATGAAGAAAGCCTGCAACATATCCCATTACAAACCGCTGCAACTGGCCCGTTTTTTACCTTGGTGTTGAAATTGAGTTTTGTTTCCATGTCTGAGGCGTCCCGAGCCCCCTGGAGCACGTTTTAGCTTCGCAGCCCTGCTATCCACCCCCCACCCACCCCCGGTACCGCCAGCTGCCGGTATGAGAATGAGAGAAGGGGTGAGTTTCTTTCCACGTTCACGGGTTACTTTGCTTTTGGAATTAAAAAAACAAAAAAAAAACACACACGCAATCCCCCTGGGAATCCATTACTGGATACAACGGGTATGTGCAGAGGTGACTTTATGTTTCCCATGCACGGATATTTCGGAGGTGGTTATATATTCCATAGCTTTCTTGGCACTCCTGATTTGCATTTTGCATCTGATTAGAGGGAAGTCATTGCTCAATATAGACCGCTCTACTGATCCAGAATCATAACAAGAACCGTAACGTGTTGAGCATAAAACATGATTATCGCAGTTCGTCATGAATGTGCTCCTTGCATCTTATTCTATGCACCCAATTAACTCCAGCACTTCAGGCATGAGCATCCTGCAAATACAACTTCTTTTTTTTACATCCTTATTTTGGGAGTTACAAAAATGTAAAAAGGGAATTTGAAACCAAATCAGTTTTCTATTTTTTCCTTATTTTTGACTTAAAAGAAAAGAAAATAGGGTGGCACGGTAGCGCAGTGGTTAGCGCGGTCGCCTCACTGCAAGAAGGTCCTGGGATTGAACCCCGGGGTGGTCCAACCTTGGGGGGGGTCGTCCCGGGTCATCCTCTGTGTGGAGTTTGCTTGTTCTCCCCGTGTCTGCGTGGGTTTCCTCCGGGTGCCCCGGTTTCCTCCCACAGTCCAAAGACATGTAGGTCAGGAGAATCGGCCGTACTATATTGTCCCTAATGTGTGGGCCCTGTGATGACCTGGTGGCCTGTCCAGGGTGTCTCCCAGCCTGCCGCCCAATGACTGCTGGGATAGGCTCCAGCATCCCCGTGACCCCGGCTGGGATACGCAGCTTGGGTAATGGATGGATGGATGGACGAAAACGTACACGGATTCATCCGTTTTCTCGGAACTGACTTCGGCACAAGTCCGTGTCGACTGTGACAGCGCTGAGCCAACAGGGATGCCGAACAAAGGAAAGAGGCTAGAGGGAAGCAACAAGCATGACATTTAAATGGCCACATACCGGCTCTGACAGGCACTGTCTGGTTGGTTGATGTGATGTAAAGTTAATTGTTGTGTCTCGCGCAGTTGATAAGCAAGCCAAAATAGGATTCCGTGATGTCACAGCAGGCAAAGCATGATGGGAAATATCTCCCTTCGATTCAATGGGGTTTCCTCTTGCAGGGGATTTTGCTTTTCATCACTTTTTGCAACAACAAAAAAATAAAAACTTCTCCCAGTTTTTTTGGGGGGGGGATTTTCCCCACCCTTTTCCCCCCCCCAATCACACCCATCCAATTACCCCACTCTTCCAAGCCGTCCCGGTCGCGGCTCCACCCCCTCTGCCGATCCGGGGAGGGCTGCCGACTACCACATTCCTCCTCCGATACATGTGGAGTCGCCAGCCACTTCTTTTCACCTGACAGTGAGGAGTTTCACCAGGGGGACGTAGCGCGTGGGAGGATCACGCTATTCCCCCCAGTCCCCCCCCCCCAAAAAAAAAACAGGCGGCCCGCCCGCCCAGAGGAGGCGCTAGTGCAGCAACCAGGACACATATCCGGCTTCCCACCTGCAGACACGGCCAACTGTGTCTGTAGAGACGCCCCACCAAGGCGGCGGCAACACGGGGATTCGAACCGGGATCCCTGTGTTGGTAGGCTAACGGAATAGACCGCCACGCTACCCAGGTGTCCAACTCCCCCCCCCCCCCCAGTTTCTCTCCTCCTTTCACAAGAGCCAGTTTCATTTAACTTACTGCGAGTTAATGTGCACCGTTCCTCTGTGGATGAGGTTGTGTGGGATTACACGAGCAGCGAGAGGAAGGCCAAACTACTTCTACCCGAACGTTCAACATCATCTCAGTTCTTCTACACCCAACTGGGGTTTTTCTGCATTTTTGATGTGCGTGTGTGTGTTTGAGAGATGCAATTTTAACATACGCTACTGGCCCACTGGTGGGTTGTTTGTGTGGATATGTGTATAACACACACATTTCAATAAATGCCATGTGTGTGTGTGTGTGTGTGTGTGTGTGATTTGCCCTCATAAAGCAAACAGAGAAGTACATCCACTCACACAGATCAGTCTGAGTGTCTGTTGAATATGCAAACATCTCGTTCAGCTATTAATCTAAGAAGACAGATTGTTTTGAAAAGCGAAACGTGCAATTTCCCCCCACAGCGTCGACGCTCACATTCACGCACACACAACCCTGAGCGTTCGCTCATTTCCGATTCATTGGTGGAAAATTGGCATCAGACAGAAACTGCTTCAAATGTGAAGGTAAGGCCGTATTTGTTTCACCACAGCATGTCCCTTTTTTTTTTTAGGTTATTTACAAAACCGCGCGGGAATTCGGGGGAAACTAAGTGCGGTTTTTTTTCCAATCATCCGTTTGGCGTTCATCTCCGTAAAAACCCCCCTGATCACTCAACACTTCCGTGGACGAGTTGGCTTTGTTCTCCACAGCGGAGTCAGATCATCACCGCCGTGGCAGCCGAGTAAGAAAACAACCAGCGTCACGGGGGAAGATGTTAAGTTAAGCAGCATAATTGTGTCTGGGTTCTCCGGAAAACAAATACGAGTAAAGACTTCGACTGCTTTTATTTGTCATTACTTTATATGCGTGTCTCGTACGTACAAGGGAACGAAATTACGTTTCACAAGGACCTCATTGCGGCGGCGCAGTGGTTAGCTCGGTCGCCTCACAGCAAGAAGGTCCTGGGTTCGGGCCCTGGGGTAGTCCAACCTTGGTGGGTCGTCCCGAGGCCACCTGTGTGTGGAGTTTGCGTGTTCTCCCCGTGTCTGTGTGGGTTTCCTCCGGGGGCTCCGGTTTCCTCCCACAGTCCAAAGACATGTAGGTCAGGTGAACTGGCCGTACTAAATTGTCCCCTGGTATGAATGGGGGGGTGTGTGCTTGTGTGTCGGCCCTGTGATGGCCTGGCGGCCTGTCCAGGGTGTCCACCCGCCTGCCGCCCAATGACTGCTGGGATACAGTCCAGCATCCTCGCGACCCTGAGAGCAGGATAAAGCGGTGTGGCTAATGGAATGGATGGATGGATCTCAGTGCCACATAAAAACAGATAACACGCAATAAATGTTAAAAACAAAATGTGCATTAAAAACAAGGATTACGTCACAGACCTAAACACCACAAGCACACCTGACACGGACAGTGAGCGAGACGGTCAAAAAGTCATTTTATGGACGGTCTAAGTGTTCAGGCTGTTGAGGAACCTCGCAGCCTGAGGAATGAAACTGTTGCATAGTCTGGCAGAGGCAGCACGGATGCTCCGGTACCTCCTGCCAGAGGGTAGGAGGGTGAAGTGGATGTGGGAAGGGTGGGTGGGGTCCCTGACGATGCTGAGAGCCTTCCGGGTGCACCGTGCATCACAGATGGCCTGGATGGATGGGAGAGCAGCTCCTACGATCTTTCCAGCTGTCTTCACTATGAGCTGTAGGGATCTGCGGTCGGAGGCCTTGCAGTTCCCATGCCAGAAAGAGATACAGCTGGTCAGGACGCTCTCTATGGCGCCTCTGTAGAACGTGATGAGGATGGGTGGGGGCAGACTTGCCTTCCTCAGACACCGCAGGAAGTGAAGAGGCTGCTGGGTCTTCTTGGAGAGCACAGTGACATGTGAGGACCAGGAGAGGTCCTCTGTGATGTGCACTCCCAGGAACATAACACTGCTGACTCTCTCCCAGAATTCTGTTTTTTTCCAATGCCATATCCCTAGTCGAACTTTTTTAAGGCACTGCGACACTGCGAGATAACTATAACTAGGACCAAAACAAGAGACAGGCGTGGAACAAAAAAAATACCCCCGAGCACTTTGCACTGCTACACAAAACTACGGATGAGAAACTGCAGCCTTTATTAGGATTCATGAGATCTATCTCAGCTGTTATGGAGTAAAAACAGCCCCGCTAAATGGATTGCCCAACTTCAACTTCCCCATTTACAAATGTCACATGGCCCCTCTTTCGCAGACTGAGGTCAGAGTGGGGCGGGGGGTGGGGTGAGGGTGGTGGCGGGGGCATTAAGCAGCCAAACATCCCAGTAATGGATGACAAATTGGATCGATAACATGATTTTAAACTGGAAAATATGATTCAGTATACAGACACGTTTTAATATAGTTATGGGGGGCAGATAACTAGTATGTGCTGGACCAAAATTAAAAACACAACAGGTCATTTTTTTTAGCTTTTACTGAGGCTCTGTTTGGAAGTTAGTGTAATAATTTTTTTTTAAACAAACAGAGAACACTACAAAGGACATTTTTGGGCCTCACACCACCATATCGACAAACTGCATCAAACAATAATTTAGCAAAAGCACAGGGGGGTTTTTTTCTTTGTTGCTTTTGCTGTTTTCAATCCTGCAAGACCAAGATAGGGATGATCCTGTCTACAAATATTATAGCGCTGCATAAAATCTTACTGGGCATGCCTTCATTAATTCTGATTGGATTATCTTACACATCACTGCATTTGTTCAGGTTATATGCATTCCCATAGGGCTGTGTTAAAATTAAACAATCTCTATGGTAATTAATTGTCATACAAATGAGTTCTCTTTCCGCAAAGAGTGCAGTCCAAATTGGCAAGCGCCTCATTTTGCCTTCAAACTTCTATTGACGTGAAAAAGGAGAGCGAGAGATGGGAATTCATTCTCGGGGAGTCAATGGATTTTGACAGGGGGTTATTTCACCAGTCAAGAGTGTCATTGCGGGTGTGCAAAGCAATATCAAACAGTGAAATAGAAAACATCCGACCTAAGATACTCCTTTGATAAAGAATATAATTGCATCCAGTGAAGCCCTTATGTTAGCCTCTTCTGTGTTATGCTGATTTCATAAAATAAGTCAGATTCCTGCACAGTGCCAGAAGCAGAGATATTTTCATACTCTTTGTTCTGCAAGATCAGTCAGGAATTCTCCAACATGGAGAGCTGGGCCTTCTTGAAACATGACTGATGTGCTTTCATCTTCGAATTGTTTTACTGCTCTCTCTCGCTCTCTCTCTCTCTCTCTCTCTCTCTCTCTCTCATTAAGTCAAGGTTTTTTATAAACATTGGCATACGGTAAAAAGACAGGGTGTCATTTGCTCATTCTCAGTTTGGGGAACGGTTATGTGAAAACACAATCCATGTGTTTTAACAGCAAAAAAAAGCGTATAACAGTGCCGTGTCAGCACACTCAGTGGCAACTAACAGTCTAGAAAAACAAACTGCCATAACGTAAAAAAACAAAACAAAAACTTTAAGCCCAATTTAAGTTTAATAATAATAATAATAATAATAATAATAATACATTTTATGTGTGGGCATCTTTCAGAGCACTCAATGACACCTTACAGAACACATTAAAAAAAAAAAACAAGCAGCACTGTATCAGACAGCATAAAATCAAAACAAAGCTGGGTAGACAATAAAAAGTTAATACAACAGATAAGTATACAATCATCATCTTCACAAAACTCAATGAAGTGAGTATCAGACTGAATATGCCAGTTTGAAAAGGTACGTTTTGAGATGGGATTTGAAGGTGGAAAGTGAGTCAATGTTGCGAATTTCTTGTGAAAGAGAGTTCCATAGGCAGGGGGGCAGAATGACTGAAGGCTCTAGACCCCATGGTAGTCAAGCGCGCCAATAGTGTAGTGAGTTGGAGAGCAGAAGAGGATCTGAGAGTGCGGGAGGGCGTGTGGATATGAAGGAGTTCGGAAAGATATACAGGAGCTAGGTTATTAAGGGCCTTAATGTTGAGGAGCAGGATCTTGAAGTCAATACGGTATTTAACAGGGAGCCAATGGAGTTGCTGAAGAACAAGAGTGATATGATCTATGGAAGGAGTTCTGGTAATGATACGGGAAGCTGAATTCTGGACCAATTGAAGTTTATGAAGACACTTGAGGGGAAGATTAAAGAGGATAGAATTACAGTAGTCAACACGAGATGTAACCAGGGTATGAGTGAGTATGGCTGTGTTTTTAGGTGTATGTGACAGGTGAAGACGGTTAATATTGCGTAGGTGGAAGTATGCAGACCGAGTAACATTGTTGATGTGAGCTTCAAAAGATAGTGTGCTGTCCAGTATGACTCTTAACCTGAGGTGATGGAGGAACTATAGAATTGTCAATGGTCAGAGGAAAAACTACCAGGTTTGGCCAAAGTAGATTTAGTGCCTACCAGGAGGACCTCCGTGTTATCACTACTAAGTTTGGGGAAGTGGTATGAAAACAAGGATTTAATTTCTAGTAAGCAGTCAGAAAGGGAAGTGGGCAGAAGAGTGGAGTTAGGCTTGGTGGACAGATAAAGCTGGGTGTCATCCGCCTAACAGTGAAATTGAATGCTAAATTTCCTGAAAATGTAGCCATGAGGTTGTAGGTAAATGATAAATAGAATAGGACGGGTCTCAATACAGAGCCCTGGGGAACACCAGTAGTAACAGGAAAGGACTGTGATCTCAAATTTTTAAGTTGGACAAACTGAGTGCGGCCAGAGAGATATGATCTAAACCAGTCAAGGGGGGTGCCAGCTATTCGAGTGGAAGCTAACCTTTCTAGGAGGATGTTATGCGAGATGGTATCAAAGGCTGCACTCAGATCAAGAAGGATAAGTATGGTTAAGAGCCCAGAGTCAGCTGCCATCAACAGATTATTAGTGATTTTCACCAAGGCTGTCTCCGTACTGTGCATGGAGCGAAAACCAGACAGGAATTGTTCAAACAGATTGTTGTTAGTCAAGTGAGTGTGTACCCGAGATGCGACTGTTCTTTCAAGTGTTTTAGAAAGAAATGGTCAATTTTAAATTGGGCAAAATTTATTCAAATTGTTTGGGTCTGCACCAGGTTTCTTGAGTATTTGAGTTATTGCAGCAGTTTTGAGAGATGAAGGAACAAGACCTGAGGTAAGGGAGAAATGTATGATATCAGTTTAAGTTTAATCAATTGTCCTCAAACCACTTTCCTCCCTTACTGAGTATTAATTGTTAGGCCATCACTGATAAATGAGGATAATACTGTTCTTTATTTTAGTTGTCACAGACAGATAGATAGAGAGAGAGAGAGAGAGAGAGAGAGAGAGAGAGAGAGAGAGAGAGAGAGAGAGAGAGAGAGAGAGAGAGAGAGAGAGAGAGAGAGAGAGAGAGAGAGAGAGAGAGAGAGAGAGAGAGAGAGAGAGAGAGAGAGAGAGAGAGAGAGCACCAGCTGGTGCAGTAGTTATATAGTAGCCACATTATAAACAGGTATGACAATGAGGCCATCCCTCGTGTTAGAAGGAACAATGAAGTATTCACAATGGGCAAAGCTCTAAACTGGCCCTTCATGTTAAATGCAGAAAACGATCAGTCTCTGGTGCCTAGTAACCGCTTACATGACAGACTCCAAATCAGTAACAAAAACTTCCATGGAGCCAAGGCACGGCACAGACAATAGTTCTAATAGCAGATTATATTCAGTACCACAACAGCCTCTCTCTCCCCTTCTTCATTTCCTCTCTTAATCCAATCATGTCCCAAATTGCAAAAACCCAAGAATAAGTCAGGGAGAGACAGAAGGGGGGGGGGCATTCTAAATGTGAACCGTGCTCTCTGCAGCCCTCAGTGCAATGATGAGTTTGTAACTGCTATAGTCAATTTTTACATGGATCCCTGGGCAGCCATGATGGCTACCGAGAGAAATGTTCAGGGGTCAGCAAAGTACACATCCTTAGATGGAAGATTACAGACGCGCATTTCTGCACTGCAGACCACTTCTCCCCGAAGACAGAGAGGAGCCTTGAATGGCCATGACATTTGAAGCAGAAAAAGAGAGAGAGAGAGAGAGAGATGATGCGATGATGATGAATGTAGAGGTGCTACAGTGCCGGGGGGAGGAACGATATATAAAAGCCACTAACATTTTGCATCTTTTTCTGCAATTTCAAAACAAGTGACCCAGCTAATTGTACAATAAGAGAATAAAACCGAAGCACGGGGTTTGTATTTTTTATTATCTGATAGCTGTGAGCGCCGCTGACGGAAACAACAAAGCCTTTGTCTTTTTTCATTATGGGGAGGCTGAGATCAGACCGGAGCATTCAGGACATTGTCTTCTTAGCTGCCGCTCTAAACCATTTTCTCGCTCACTGGGGATTTTTCATTTTCCAAGCTCCATTTGAAAAAATAAAACATGCAAACAAATAAAATTTTTAAAAAAAACTCAGCTTGCTGCTTAGATGAAAAGGAAAACTTGACTCATAAGACATTATCTTTTATGGGAGCTAATAATACCTTTTTGAATGATCGTTTACGACTTGGTCCCAATGTTTTCTAAATGAATGTTGCTTGATAAATCAAGCCGTGAATGGATTTTAGATTTGTTTGTAATGACGATTTCTCCTCTTGTCTATTACTGTACCAAATTTATAACTATCACAGCACTTTGATCTCTGGCGGTGGTGAGATAGAAGATGAAGTAATTTTACAATCTACTGAGACAAAAAATTGTTTGTTTTTTTTTAATGTTGGGCTCGTACGATGGCTAGTCTACCAAACAAGCGCTGTAGGCATTTAAAGTCAAATTCCAGTTTCCCAGAGGAAAAGCTAAGAGTTTCTGTTTTGTTCTTGCCCATATCTCACGAGACGAATAAAAACCACTGGAGTGACACTAAATCAAGAACATTTTGAGAGCTTACATTTTGATCTGTGAAACAAGTTAAGGGTTATTTCTCAGGAGCACAATTTGAGAAGCATGCCTTGTCCAAGTCTCACAATGGACATGTGGTGCTGAACTGGTTTGTCTTTGAGAAATATACGGGATCGTTTCTTCAGTTCTCTTTCCCTCTGGGTTGCTACACACTGCTAAAAACCACTTCAACTGTAACTTTGGTGAACCATTTCAGAGAATGAGCTTTGAGCCAGTTTACAATGCATTTCAGTGTCACAACCAGCTTTACTGAGAAACCACCATAGAGTTTTGATAAGTAAGCTTCTGGTTCTTCTCCAAATAACTATCATATATTACCCATCACTATTACCATTAAAACCTATTTTAGTTACAGGAATCCTAGGTTAAGACTATTTTATATTTGTACAGTTGTAAATATCAAACATACAATAGACAGCGAACTAGCTAGCTGTTGCATAGCATCGATCTTTGAAGCACCTTCATCAAGTTGGACAGCTTAGACATCAAGAAGAAACCAACCCGTAGACCCACCACACAAGGGGGTGAGCATTGGGGTACGGTGCAATGCAGGCTGGGCAGCAAGCAAAGAAATGTCGCTACATTATTTGTAAATGCACATATCATGATCCACAAATATTCCACAATTTACAAATGTGTTTTGTTCTCCACAAACACAAAATTCCAAAATCATGACTTGTAAGGTGGCATTCAAATAAATGTGCCATGATTTGTACAAATTAGGGGTGTAGCGGTACACAAAAATCACGGTTCGGTAGGTACCTCTGTTTTGAAGTCATTGTTCGGTACGTTTTCAGTACAGAGGGGGGAAAAGAAACAAAACATGAAATTGCTTATTTTTTATTAAACAGTGGCGTACATGGCTGTCTTTCTTAACTAAAAAAAAGTCTGTCAATACTGTTGCTCAGCGGCAACCTACTAATAAGTAAAATTTACTTAAAAGTAAATTAAATATTCTCTCAAATAAATGAAACATATAAAATAAAATAAACATACACTAACGTGCAGCATTTAGAAAATTAACTGTACTTGAGCTGTATTGTAGTTGTATTCACATTAGCAGCTTTCAGCTTCACATTAAGACTGTGCAACAGTCATTGTATTTCATGTTTTTTTTTTCATAAAAATTAACTTGTCTTCATTGTTTGCAGAAAGGGCAAATCTGCTGGCATCCCAGACAGCAAAATTGCTATAGCCAGGACCCATGACACACCGACACTTTCATCCAGCCTACATACTGCGTGGAATGATGGCACTTGGGCAGTCCACTCCTGTTTGCCAGATCTGGGCCAGAACCAAGCCATATCAATGCCGCATGTGCCACATATTTGCCAAAGGTTACCCATATTTGTTTTGTGGTATTTGGGCCATATTCACCATTTACCACACGGGCCACTTCAGGGTCACATCCAGATTACATGTTGCCGAGAACACCGCATCTTTGCCAAAAAAGGCCCACATTTGATTTGGCATATTTGGGCCATATTTGCTATTATACATGTGGGCCACTTCAGGCACACACCCATTTTGTCTGGGCCAGCAGACAGCCATCAGTACTGCATCATTGCCGGAAATGGCCCACATCCGAATGCTATTTGGGTGCTCTGGTAAACTCTATTAACCTGCGCTGTGCTAATTTACCGGCAATCACTCTGTGGCGTGCACGTGTGTGCACGCATGCTTAGTGGGTGGCTGAACGTACAACATCCGGCCCTTTGCGAAAGTTTCTAGGAGGGGAAACTTGGAGTTATAAATTAAATTCCACACACGCAAAAGTTCTGCACATGCAGTGGTTAAAACAACGCTGCATTCGTTCAGTGCAAATGCCGAGATTAGACTAAACGATATTTTTGTCTTTCACGGTGGTCACCATGTCAGATTAGGTAATCACAGTGCCATAAATTCTTGCCGTGTCTTGGCCGGGAGACTAGCATCACTACAAGTATGACACCGACCAACCATCGTATGCTGCCTTTCACGACCTTGTGCGAGTTCATAGGTCGTCGGGGAAGAAGGTCAAGAAATTGTCAATGATGGCTACAGAAAAGCTATGTGTGATGCTGGCAAGTCTTGTATTCCGAAAAGAAAAAGAAAAGATGGATTGTGGACGCTGTTACGCCTAGTGCTACTGGGGAACGATAACCTAGCATAGCTTAACCAGCTACTCACCGGGTTGTTGAAGTGCCTCTGCTATTTCTCGCCAACATTTAGCCCATCTTTTTTGACTCTGTTATGGTCCTCCCTCGAGGAAACGTCAAAAAGGCCTGCAGGGGTATTGTTGCCACCGCTCAATGAACCTTTCCTCGGTTTCGTTGTTCACCTGACAACAGCAATAGCAGCATCGCTTTCTCGTTGCCATGTTCACATTTGTGCGCCAGAGAGCACTCTGTCATCCTATTGGTCAGCCTCAAGTAATACGTCAGATGAGTTGTCAGACTAGGCAGGAAAATGCAACAACAACAAAATTTGACATGCTAGACTTTTCATCAGGGCATCATGGGGCATCTCAGATGCCACATCGCTGTTCTTCGATTATATGTCACACTACATGGGGTAAAGATGTCCGTTCATCATTCCCGACGTTCATAATCGGGTCAGACGCTGGAAATTTGTTGGTGATGACAAAATCGTGTCAAAATCGGGCTGAATTCGTGTAGTCTGATCCCGGCATACTCGCATGCAGAATGTCAGCGTGCACAATTCTCTTTGGTGTCAGTATAGGTTAGCTAGCTGTCCTCAATTTGGTAGTAGGTTTTAGATTTAAAATGGCTGGTTTCTGGAGCTAGGATCGCGAAGAATGCCTGACTGAGTTGTGGGAAGAGAAAACCCCAACTCTACGATATAAGGACCCAGGCATTTTCCAACCACGATAGCAAAATAAATGCAGTGAAATACACCGCGGAAAAACTGGAGATCCTGAGTAATCTGCTGGCTGTAAGCTAATGATAGGAAGTTAAAACATGACATGATCTTCATGTAAACTGTAGGCTAATGCAATGTAATTATTAACCAGGCACGAGGCAAGATAAATAGATTATTATATTGTCTCTATGGTAATTGGTCTTAAAATCACAATGTTACTGTTTGCTAATGGTGGCCGGATCAATTGCTTATTTTACAGACTATTGTTGTATTGTATTATTGTTGCATTGGTGTAAAGTCCACTGAGGCAAATTTGTAATTTGTGATAATGGGCTATACAAATAAATTTGACTTGACTTTACTATGGTGACCCTGTGACCCTGTGATGGTCTGGCGGCCTGTCCAGGGTGTCTCCCCACCTGCCATCCAATGACTGCTGGGATAGGCTCCAGCATCCCCGCAACCCTAAGAGCAGGATAAGCGGTTTGGATAATGAATAAATGAATGAATGACTATGGTGAAAGCAAAGATGGAGACCATGAGGACTCAATACAGTCGCTACCTGAAGGCAAAGTCATCAGTCACACCACACCAGTCCTGGGTTTCACAGAAATTGAAGTTTCTTGAGAGCCACATGAAGAAAAAACAGTCGAAGGCAAACATTGCTCAAAATGTGAGAATATTTATTTTGCACATATTCAAAAACACATACACACGCATAGCCTACACATTTAGATACTGTCCCATTGCCACGCAATAGCTACATTCTCTGAGTTGAAGTACTCAGTCAGGACCTCCGTGGTCATTTTAGCCTGATGAGTGGGATTGGTAGACCCAGGCAGAACAGCCTGCCGCAAAAAAGAATCACGACTCTGTACCTGGGATGTTTGTTTCCATCATACACAGTATTGCATTCCTCTCGGAGGACGTTGTGCATGGCACAGCAGGTGAGGACCATATTTTCCACCCCATCTGGTTGTTGCTTGATGGGTGACAGCAACACACGCCACCTGTTGGTCAGTATGCCAAAGACATTTACTACCACCCTTCGTCCTTTTGACAATCTGTAACTGTAGACCCTCTGTTCCTGAAAGATCGCTCCTAGCATATGGCCTCATGATGTATGGGGTTTTTTTTTTGGGGGGGGGGGGTGCTTGGTCTGCTACTATGTAGTATGGAATCACCTTTTGTGATCCAGGTAGATTAGAAAGTAGGGGGATGTTGGCTGTTTGCCGCTCCAGTGACCCCGGAAGAGTGCATCTGCTGAATACACCTCCATCTGACACTCTGCCATTGTATCCAATGTCTACATATATAAATGTAGTTGCTGTCAACCAGGGCCATGAGTACTATGGAATTACATTGTTTGTAATCGCTATAAACTGAGACACTATTTGGTGGAGGTCGAATTGCTACATGTTTCCCATCTAAAGCACCCAGTGAGGGAACTGCTACTTCTTCTGGAACCCATCAGCAATCTCCAGCCATTCAGATGTTGCGTTTGGGCACTAAATGAAAAAAGTAAATTGACATTAGTAATGTTAATCATTTTTAACAGGACACTCCATCTAACACAGAAGAAAATGGACTTGAGAATGAAGAGGGCAACAGCTCTAAAGAGGATGTCAACAAAGACCATAATGAAGATTGTGTGACTGACAGGGGTGAGGAGGAACCAAGCCCAAGTGATATCACACCCTCACTCATTAGGCGCAAGAGGAAGTCCCCAGACACCCAAGCTCAAGAAAGAGATAAGCAAGTGCTGGAGACAGTTAGTGCTACTCTGTGCACTCACTGAGAGTGCAGTTGTGAAACATTCTGACAACATAAGGCACACTGTCAGTACTTAGAGCATGAATATAGAGCCATTCAAGAGTCAGACCCACGATATTTTCGATATGTACAAGGTCAGAAAAATCAGTTCATCTATAATGTCCCTAGTCCTCACAACCATCTGTCGCAATAGGACAACCCTTTTGTATTTAATTGATGCATTTCTGTTGCAATAGTATCTGCTGACTATATCAATGTAGGCTATGATTATATTAATATATGATTATGTTAACTGATGATATTCTTTCTGTTTATGAAACACACAGACAAGTATATTTTAATTGCTTTGTGTGTTTTTGCATCATTGACATTTGTTATTTAGATGGCACATTTTGCTGAGGTGTGCATGTAAGCAGTATACGAGGTAATAATGATAAATTTTTAATGCATACCTTGAGATATTTTCCACAGAGAACTTGATAGATGGCCACAAAGGTTTCGGGCACAAATGTACGAATTGTTGAGCAACCAATACGAAATTGGCAAGAAAGGCTTTGGAAAGTTTCACCTGTAAAACAACACCATGTTAGGTAATAATTTTTACTATTTAAAGTGTATTGTATGAATAAAGTATACAGACAGATAGACATAGGCGTCTCACCTGTTGCCAAGAATCTTAAAGTCACCATGAGGCGTTCACCAGGAGAAATGCCGTCTCTCAAATTGTTGTTTCTTCTGGAAATTAGTGGCGTAACCATGGCCAGTAAATGTATTCAGGGATTCTGGCGAGCGGTGCCAGCTGCCCGATCCCTTCTGCACATGCGTAAAAGGGTCCGCCATTTTGACAGCTAACGAACCACAAACCACAGCAAACCAGGTTATATATGAAAGTGCCCTGAGATAACTTCTGTTGTGTGATTCGGCGCTGAATAAATAAAATTAACTTGACTTGGATGTATGCAAAATCTTACAAAGAGCAATGTACTTGAATGTGTTTGTCTGAGCTCTGTCTTTTGTTTCTTCCATCACTGACATTAATTTGATAAAACACTGGCTATTCGTTTTTAAACGTGGATCCTGTATTTTATTTTTATTTTTTTTGTAAAATGTCAGTCAGTGTAGGCAAAGATGCATTGAGATAAAACAGAAATATTAAATCAACAAGCACAGGTTTACCCCATAGAACTTTTCATCTGTTTTCAGCATTCTACCTGTATTGTATGACTTTTTCACAGCACGAGTTATTACGTAATTCTTTTTTCACTTTCAGATTCTTTGGCAAAATGCAAATCTGTACTCATTCAGTAATGTACTTGAATGTGTTTGCCTGAGCTCCGTTTCTGTTTTGTTTCTTCCATCTTTGACATTAATTTAATAAAACACTGGGACTTTTTTCTTTTCACTTAGATCCTGTAGTTGTTTTTATTTATTTTTTTGGTAAAACTGTTTGGTTGATGTTCAAGATGTTATTCTTTAGTCCTAAAAGTTATGAAAGCAGTGTTGCTGCTTTATCTCGATTTATTCAACCTCTTTGCCTACACATCCCAGTAGCGAGCGGCCATAAATACTAGTGGGGCGGACGGGCTCCAGCTCCTGGAATCGCTAGCCACGCCCACTTTGATATCGTTATTTTAATAAGTGTATTAAATACTTATATTAATTAAGTATAATAATTACTATATTAGAGAATAGACAGTACATACTGTTGTGACTGCCTGTCTAATAAAGAATAACGCCAGGTATACTCAGTTGTCTGGGAGTTTGGTTCTTCTGCTCCTGTACTTTCGTCCGGCTAGTTACACACCCTCGTGGCAGACCGTATGGTCCCGTTAGACTGACCACTTCCGCTACATCCGGTTAGTGCATTATGGGTAATGTAGTGGTCGGCCCTTCATCCGGCAGTACTAAACATTACACATGCCAGCCAGCAGCCCCACATAACGCCGCAGTAGCCAACACATTTCAAAGATGAACAATAGGTTATCCTTTAACGCGAGTGTAAGGCGACCAACAAACAAACAAAAATCCACCCACGATAAACTAAAGCAATGTCTAATAGCTTACTCCAATTTTTCATAATTATGAGAAGGACATGACAGTTGCTTTACGCCTAGCATGCAATCGAGTAGCTCGTTCCGCATACTTCTGGACGTACCTCTAAACACCGTTGCCTCTAGGTGCTCCTGCAGTGCAGCATCCCAACGGCGACACCAAATCCACAAGGCCCCGGAAGACGCCAGGGTTATCGGATGACTCGGTCTCGTCGTGTCCTCTAAGGGCTGGTTCAAATGCTCCACAGAATTGCATGCAGTCAATAAGCTTTGACAGAATGTGCCGGGTTTTGTCCACCTCCCCGGTTGTGATTCCGCACCCTCACATGGTAGCGCTCGCCCGGCTGGGCTGCTATGCTAGCTTGAGCAGGCTAGCTCGACTAGTTTCATAGCGCAGTGTAAACGTGCTTTGCTTGACTCGTGTTTCTCAGCCCGCTCTGAAAAGTGCTTCAGATCTCTCAGCCCTGTGTCAGAGTCCACACAGCCCCTTGTCCTGACCCATACAACCCCTTGTCCTGACCCACACAACCCCTTGTCCTGACCCATACAGCCCCTTGTCCTGACCCACACAGCCCTTTGTCCTGACCCATACAGCCCCTTGTCCTGACCCACACAGCCCTTTGTCCTGACCCATACAGCCCCTTGTCCTGACCCACACAGCCCCTTTGTCCTGACCCATACAGCCCCTTGTCCTGACCCACACAGCCCCTTGTCCTGACCCATACAGCCCCTTGTCCTGACCCACACAGCCCCTTGTCTTGACCCATACAGCCCCTTGTCCTGACCCATACAGCCCCTTGTCCTGACCCATACAGCCCCTTGTCCCGACCCTGCTACAGAAGACCGGAACCACAGGCACGGCAAACAGAAGACTGCATTCCGCGTTGAGCGACCACATGGCCATGTTTTCTTTTCATACCGTGTTCGCGAAAATGTCCTGTTGTAGGTTTCCCCTTTGTTCGCTGAGTAATGTTAATGTCTGGTCTATCAGGGCCAAGCTGATTAATTACAAACTTGTCTTGTAATTGTAGTCGTTCAAATCGGTTTTTTTAAATAAACTACACGTGTTAGACACAGCAGGGGCAACAACCCTGGTCGCCATTTCTGCAGTAGTCTAAACGTGCGGACCGAACGGTACAGGGCTGCAGAGTGCGGGAGTAGGGCAGACTCACTTCTGCACCCATGAGCCTCTATGGGCGCTTATTGCAGTTCCCATCTTTGACCACAGGGCGCTATAATAAATCTGCAATATTGCACAACGCACTAAATTGACACCGAATCACTGAAATGACGATTTTGACTTTCAAAGATCAGAAGTTGTTGACTAGTTTGATTCATTTATTGCACAAAAACTAGGTAATATTTATTGCCATGTAAATTATGATGTATTAACGCGGAAAAATAGTTTATGAGGAGGAACTATGTTTTTGGGTGGATTTTTTTTTTTAGTGGGGCGCTGCCCCACCTGCCCATATGAACAGGCCGTGCCTGCTACATTCAATATCTTTGTGCCCCCCCCTTCCACTAAGGAGGGGGTGGGTGAGCACATTTGTGTGTGTGGATTAATTTGTGTGTGGGTCGCAAAATAGCGAAAATAATGTCTCAAAATTACGTCATTGTAAGAAGGGATGAATAGGTACGTGTAACACTTCACACGCAGAATTGCAGATTTCCAAACGGCAGTTTATGAGAAATGAGCTCACAAAGTTAAATTATTTTCTACTAATTACACACCATGTCTTTACAAGTAGACATCTGTTTTCACAGATCATAGCACATTTACTCAAATGCCAACTCACAAGTCTCGAGTGAGGAATTCTGTGTTTGTGATTAGCAAAACGCATTTAAGCATCGTGAAATAATTGTGGATCATGGTATGTGTTTTTACACATAATTTGGAGACATTTCTCTCTCGATTTTATTGTGCACAGGAGAGGTTTGATTTGTTTGCCTGCGGCCTCCTGTTGACCTGAATTATGAACTCAGCCTGCTGTGGCGAGCTGAGTGTGTGAGATGCTTAAGAAGGAGCCTTGGGTAGAGCGGAATACGGGTCAGTAATTACAAGCAGCGCCGCTGTGCAACACTGTTAATCTGTGTGTGCATGTTGTCTGTACGTGGATGTTGTCCACCTGAAGGCTCAACGATTACTCTCTTCCTTTACCCCCGAACTGAAGTGATTGTTGCCCGATGTCTGACAGGCATGACAACTTGTTACACTCCGTCTCCATCTTCCGTCTGACATCGCCTCCACTCTAACCGATCTCCGTGGGGGAGGCTGATTCGACTTCCCCTAACCAATCACTAGAGACCAATTTATCCGCCTGAATGTAACGTCATTTTAAGTCGACGCTGGTGCGTTGCCATGCCAACACATTGGTCTTGCCGGGGTTTTAAGAGCGGATGAAATCTGGCATTGATGCTCCACCTCCATTTCTACTAGAAAATGTCAAATGTGGAACGTTTATAAGATAGAAATATAGAATTCTTATTAAATAATGTAATTATTTTGGCAAAAATGTTTTATACACAAATGTGAATATTACAAAACGCAGCCCTGTTAGCCTTTAAAAACGAACTGGTGACATTTTCCAAATCTCTATAAAATGTATTAAGAACAGAAATGCTCAAAAATTATTCTTTTCATTCGAACAATTTAAAGTCATTTCACCCCTGGAATATTGTATCGTCGTATTTTATTTTGTTTTTTATTTATTTTATCTCTTTTTAGTTTACTATTTCTGTTCTCTTGTTTTGTTCTCGTTGTCTTTGACATGTTTGCATGTACTGTTCTTAACCTGCTCTGCTGTTATAGAGTATCCTGGCGTTGCCGATGTGTTTGTATATTTGAAGACTAATTAATAAAAGAAGAGTGGAGCGGGGCGAAGACAAACCACGCTGTCGGGCGATATTGGGAACACGTGCCGTGTAACGCCTAGCAACCGCTTGACAACGGCGTTAGTCCCGCCCGTAGCGCTGATTGGCTAATCGTTAGTCTCCACCCCCCACCCTCACCCCGCGCCGCTGATTGGATAATCACCTTTTCAACCGAGAAACCGCTGTTTCATGTCATGTCACCAGCTGGACCCATGCAAAAGTCAATGAGCACCATGGGATGAGTGTGCAGTGTCACAGACGGCACCGAAAACATGTTACTGTCACCTCTTTCGCCTCTCTCACTGATGTCACGACTGACTGTTTGGATCCAAGCGCACTTATGTAAACGTCTAATAAATAGTCCTTTTTTGAAATCAGAGCCACGGTCAGTTTTGACAGCTGCATAGCTAATTAGAATAACTAACTGAGAGCTCATTTGTGTGTGTGTGTGTGTGTGTGTGTGTGAGAGAGAGAGAGAGAGAGAGAGAGAGAGAGAGAGAGAGAGAGAGAGAGAGAGAGAGAGAGAGAGAGAGAGAGAGAGAGAGAGAGAGAGAGAGAGAGAGAGAGAGAGAGAGAGAGAGAGCATCCCCCGCCAACCCACAGCAGCTCTGGATAATCAGATTTATAAAGCTCACATTTCTGACAGTTCAGCATTCGCTCACCCCCCCCACCCCCATCCCACTTCCTTTTTGTCTTTGACATCACCTCTTTAAAGATTCATAAGCCCGGGCAATTTACATAAAAGTTAAAGCTTCTGATTAGTCGCATTACAACCCACTCTGACCGGCATTATCCCTGCAGGGACTGGAAGACTGGCCAAGGTTGTGGCTCAACAGCACAGGATGGGACCCACCATGACGCTTGGCCTGGGAGAGTTTACGAGTTTCTTTGAGGGCAGTGTGACTCTCACCACATTTGTACCACCATTTACCACTTGTTACCTTTACGCTGAATGTAAGTATTTGAGATAATCTCCCAGAATGCACTCCATAATCAAATAAAAGACATGGCTTTGGTATTTATGATACTGGGCTAGTTTGTAGGCAGAAGGGTGGACTGGAGGCAAGTTCAAACTGGTACACAAATCTATTTTTTCCCTGCACTGAGTGACCGCGAGTGGCATGCTGGCACTGCTTCAAAGGCAAATCAAAGGCATAAAAGAATTGAAATTGAAACTCTTTATTGTGATTCAATTAGGGTCATTAAGGCAGAATTTGCATTTAAATAGAAGCATTAAAATGTGACATGGCATTGACTAGTAGTGTTCTCATTTCGACTTGGCCGTCATAATTAATGGTTGTTTCCGAGAAAACCTAGGAATTTAATTGTTCACAGGGTGCTCTCATTATATCAGGCACAAAACCTTTTGTCCCAGTCGTGTTGACCACAGCCCAGGAAGTGAAGCCATTTATGAACTATGGTGGATAATGACAGATACTATGTAAACAACTGAGTCAAAAGCTGCCACCACTGGTGTCACATTAGGACCCACAATCCTTCACTTCTGCATTGAAAACTTATTTTTCTTTGGCGCATCTCTCCAGTTCAACAAAGCAATGCTGATGGGCCTGTAGTTAGTGGTCAGACAAGGGTCACCGCCTTGAGTAAAGGGGTTACAACCGCAGACTTCCATGGGTTGGGAAACCTTGCTTGACCCAATGAGGAATTCCCGCCTGCCGCCCAATGACTGCTGGGATAGGCTCCAGCATCCCGAGACCCTGAGAGAAGGATAAGCGGTTTGGAGAATGGATGGATGGATGGATAAATAAATAATCTAATATAATTTGCCCTGTGATGGCCTGGGGGCCTGTCCAGGGTGTCTCCCTGCCTGCCGCCCAATGACTGCTGGGATAGACTCCAGCATCCCCGTGACCCTGACAGCAAGATAAGTGGTTTGGATAATGGATGGATGGATGGATGGATGGATGGATGGATGGAAATCTCTCCAGTCTCTCAGTGGGTGTTTCATTACCACCGCTGCTCAGTACTCGGGTTTACCTGCCATTTGGAATAAAGTTGCTGTTTGAAGACACCATGTGTGTTGATGAATTTTGCACAAGAGCTCAGAGACACCTCCTGCCCAAACAACATCCCCGCGGCTGAGATGCAATATATAAAGAGTCATAATAATTGCCTCTCCAATTTTTTTTCCACAGACATGCCAGGAGCAGAGTCCCCGTCATGTTCTACTGGGAAGGTCTCTGCAGACCAGCGCTGGCATCTTTTGGAGAAGCAAGAGAGAAAGGGACATCTTTCAAAATTAAGAACTTGAGGGCTTTCAAGCATGTGTATCTTGATAAGAAAAAACATTTGGCCATCAGCTCCGGGCTATTGGGTGGGAGGCTATTTTTCTTTTCTTTTTTGGGGGGTGGGGGTGGGTGCACGCAAAGATAATGTTTTGGTGTGCGGTGAACTAAAAATTCATAGAGAAAATACTGAGCACTGCCGGTCAGTGTCAGCTGCTATATTTCTTTTGAATCAAAACTTTTCCTAAAAACACAACGGATAAACAACGCTAACACTTGCACAGTGACATTTTCAGGGAGGGCAACAGAGCACCAATTTGTCCCTCATCTCCTCCATTAGCTGAAGTAATGCAGGCAATTATAGGCCAGAGGGCAAATTGGGAAGTGGGGCGGGTGGTGCGCGTGCGTGCACGTGCGTCTCTGTGAAAGCACGGGCCGAGTGGCACAGTTGCCCTGCTGGTGACATTTCGTTGTTTGTTCTACCGGACAGCGTGAGAGGTGAGGAAGGTAGCCATATGGCGGGTATTTATCAGCCGAGGCCTGCCAGAGTGATTGAATGTGAGCTGAAGGTGAGGCTGCAGACAGCCGAGAGGGAGCGCGGCGCGCGGGGCCTGAGGTCTGGCACCGGGCCGTTCATCATCCGCTTTAGAGGAAGGTCAACGGTCCAATGAATCACCGCCGCTGCCAAACTTACAGCTTCTTCCCTGTCAGCTTTACGGCACCTTGCTGCAGTTGCCAGTGTTCAACTGGTAGCCACCCTATTCGCTCCCTGCGTTTATGGATCATAAAAAGTGATAACCCCAAACCCCAAACCCCCACCGATCTGATAGATACAGTATTGGCGCTGGTTCCGTGAATGTGTTGTGACCAGAATTTAAAAGATATGTAATTTTTTTTACCTTGATGACACTGAAGGAAGCACCGAGGGCGGTCTGACAGGATGCAGAAGCGGGGCAGGCTAAGCTAACTGCTAGCCCATGCAGACTGGCAGTTCCGATAACACCGAGGGCGGTCTGACAGGATGCAGAAGCGGGACAGGCTAAGCTAACTGCTAGCCCATGCAGACCGGCAGTTCCGATAACACCGAGGGCGGTCTGACAGGATGCAGAAGCGGGGCAGGCTAAGCTAACTGCTAGCCCATGCAGACCGGCAGTTCCGATAACACCGAGGGCGGTCTGACAGGATGCAGAAGCAGGACAGGCTAAGCTAACTGCTAGCCCATGCAGACCGGCAGTTCCGATAACACCGAGGGCGGTCTGACAGGATGCAGAAGCGGGACAGGCTAAGCTAACTGCTAGCCCATGCAGACTGGCAGTTCCGATAACACCGAGGGCGGTTTGGCGGCGGCCTCGCCTGGCATTGACTGTGTTTTTGGTGTGGTCTTGTGGAGTGCGGGGAGGAGAGCTGGTGTTGGATCGGCTGCGAGAGCCTGGTCTGCCGCGTCCGTTGGGCCCAGGGACCACGGCCCTGCCCGGAGCTGTGCCTGAAGAGGAAGCAACCGAGGGCGGTCTGACAGGACGCGGAAGTGGGGCAGGCTAAGCTAACTGCTATCCTATGCAGACCGGCAGTTCCGAATGTCACCCTGGCTGGCGTTCACTCTCCTGGACAGTAAATTTATTTATTTGCTATATGTTGGGTATTTGTGTTTTCGTAGTTTTTGTAGTTTTGTTTTTTGTAGTTTGGATGTACACTCACCGGCCACTTTATTAGGCACACCTGTCCAACTGCTCGTTAACGCAAATTTCTAATCAGCCAATCACATGGCAGCAACTCAATGCATTTAGGCATGTAGACATGGTCAAGACGATCTGCTGCAGTTCAAACCGAGCATCAGAATGGGGAAGAAAGGTGATTTAAGTGACTTTGAACGTGGAATGGTTGTTGGTGCCAGACAGGCTGGTCTGAGTATTTCAGAAACTGCTGATCTACTGGGATTTTCACGCACAACCATCTCTAGGGTTTACAGAGAATGGTCCGAAAAAGAGAAAATATCCAGTGAGCGGCAGTTCTGTGGGCGAAAATGCCTAGTTGATGCCAGAGGTCAGAGGAGAATGGCCAGACTGGTTTGAGCTGACAGAAAGGCAACAGTAACTCAAATAACCACTCATTACAACTGAGGTATGCAGAAGAGCATCTCTGAACGCACAACACGTCGAACCTTGAGGCAGATGGGCTACAGCAGCAGAAGACCACACCGGGTGCCACTCCTGTCAGCTAGGAACAGGAAACTGAGGCTACAATTCGCACAGGCTCACCAAAATTGGACAATAGAAGATAGGAAAAACGTTGCCTGGTCTGATGAGTCTCGATTTCTGCTGCGACATTCGGATGGTAGGGTCAGAATTTGGCGTCAACAACATGAAAGCATGGATCCGTCCTACCTTGTATCAACGGTTCAGGCTGCTGGTGGTGGTGTAATGGTGTGGGGGATATTTTCTTGGCACACTTTGGGCAACTTAGTACCAATTGAGCATCGTGTCAACGCCACAGCCTACCTGAGTATTGTTGCTGACCATGTCCATCCCTTTATGACCACAGTGTTCCCATCTTCTGATGGCTACTTCCAGCAGGATAACGCGCCATGTCATAAAGCTCGAATCATCTCAGACTGGTTTCTTGAACATGACAATGAGTTCACTGTACTCAAATGGCCTCCACAGTCATCAGATCTCAATCCAATAGAGCACCTTTGGGATGTGGTGGACCGGGAGATTCGCATCATGGATGTGCAGCCGACAAATCTGCAGCAACTGCGTGATACTATCATGTCAATATGGACCAAACTCTCTGAGGAATGTTTCCAGTACCTTGTTGAATCTATGCCACGAAGGATTAAGGCAGTTCTGAAGGCAAAAGGGGGTCCAACCCGGTACTAGCAAGGTGTACCTAATAAAGTGGCCAGTGAGTGTATGTGTTGTAGTTTGGATATGTGTTTTTGTCTTTGTGTTGCACTGCTGTGGGCTGGGGGAAATGCTATTTCGTTTGGATTTTTTTAGATACTTTATTGATCTCTGTAGGGAAATTAGGCTCTGCATTTAACCCATCCTAGCTGTGTAGCAGTGGGCAGCCGCCGTGCAGCACCCGGGGGACCAACTCCAATTCTTGTCCTCGCCTTGCTCAGGGGCACAAACAGGAGTATTAACCCTAACATACATGTCTGTTTGATGGTGGGGGAAACCGGAGCACCAGGAGAAAACCCACAGCAGACACGGGGAGAACATGCCAACTCCACACAGAGGACGGCTTGGGATGACCCCCAAGGTTGGTCATCCCCGGGGTTCGAACCTAAGACCTTCTTGCTGTGAGGCGACAGCGCTAACCACTGCGCCACCGTGCCCACGCCCGTATAAATAAATGTTCCTGATTCCTGACTGGTGTAAACACGGAAGAAGTCTGAGTTTAGAGCACATGTGGGCGTGAGGATAACAGCGCAGGTTCGTATCCCTGACACCAGCAATTCAAATAACATTTCTCTGGCTCTAAACATCGAGGGGTGCACCGCTGAGGTCTCCACACACATCTGGACACATTCAAAATGCTGCAAACTGCTGGTTCGAAAGGACTCCTCTGGCTGTTTGCTGCTGGATTCCCTCTTCAGCTCCCCGGCAGCCTAACAAGGGAGAAACGTGTAGAGCAACGCACACAGCAAGGTCTCCGAAACCTACAGAGGGAAATAAACACAAGAATCAGACAGGAAAGTGTTTCAAGTGTAATATGCATAATAAGACAAGGGAAATGTAGTTTCCTTCTGTGTAAATCAGGATGCCGGTCGAGGAGGAAACTGCAGTGTCCTCCACACTGTTCTCTCCCTTTAGGAAGTAATGCAACCTTGCAATCTGTTTTTTGTTTTTTTTTTGTTTTTTGGGATACTCTATTGATCCACGTGGGGGAAATTCATGCTCTGCATTTAACCCATCCTAGCTGTGTAGCTAGGAGCAGTGGGCAGCCGCCGTCCAGCATCCGGGGACCAACTCCAGTTCGTCTTGCCATGCCTCGGTCAGGGCCCCAGACAGGAGCAGAAACCCTAACATGCATGTCTTCTTTTTCTGATGGTGGGGGAAACCGGAGCACCCGGAGAAAACCCACCGCAGACACGGGGAGAACATGCAAACTCCACGCAGAGGATGACCTCGGATGACCCCCAAGGTTGGACAACCTCGGGGTTCGAACCCAGGACCTTCTTGCTGTGAGGCGACAGCGCTAACCGCTGCGCCACCATGCCGCCTAATTACTTCAATTTTGAATACTGATCACCAAAACCACATGACAGACAAAATCAGAAAGGCCGAGGAATGACTAAACAAAGAGGATTTTTCTCTCCACCTCAGTTTCCAGGCGCCTGATTTGTCAGTCTGCTCTTATTTCAGACATCTCCTGCAAGAGCCCTCTAAAGGTCTGCTGAGGCCAAATCACTGTTGGCCACATCTTGAGCCACAGTGTTGTGCGTTTTCCTGGTGAGGAGCGCCTGAAGAAAAACCACTTCGCTTCAAATGTGGACCAGACTGGTTGCAGTGGGAATGACATCTTACGTGGGAGGGGAAAGGAGGCGAGGACCGTGGGCACGCTCGTGCTCTGCGTGACGCGGACTCGCAGGAGGTGAGCGCGCGTGTAAAGGTTAACGCTGACTGTTAATGACCCGAGGACGGGCAGGTTCCCCCGTGACTGAGGGATTCATACTGAAAACCGCACAGGCGCTTTGGCAAACACCGTGCACCCCCAGCATCATGGGTGGAAAATGACCTTTGCTGCCTGTCATCCCCACTCGCTCGCCTCTACCGATGCCCCACCTAATACAAGTAGAAATGGCATTAAAAATACTTTGGGGAAAAAAAGAGGAGCCCAACAACAGAGAGAAGCGGCACTCTCACTTGGATTCCACATGACACTACTGCGCTTCCGCAGAAGGCTTGTTTCGCAGCAGGTGGTCAAAACTGCAGCTCCCTCTTCATCAGCCGAGCATCCGCCCCTGAGGATGCTGCGAGACCACGCACACACAGTCTACTACAGACAGACCTCATGTCCCTGCTCCCTTATTACTGAGCCGTGTGCCCTGAGGAGCATTCTGCTGCTGCAGGAGAAATTACTATCCCCACAACAGCGGATATTTGCAAAGTCTCCTTTTTTCCCCACACGCACATGCACGCACGCACGTGCGCGCGCACAGCGGTTATTGATCCCAAACCCCCACCGCGTTACGTATACTGACACCCAACTCAGAGCAGGGATTATGAAGAACTCACCTCGGCTAGGAGATAGAGAGCGAGAGATGAGGGGGGGAGGAAGAGAGAGAACAGCGTGCCACTTCACTGCCATCTGATCCGCGGAACAGCTGAAAATTGTATTTATTGTACACCTTCGCTGACAAGCTTATTTTAGAGATCTTAAGCCCACGGTCAGCGTGAAGCGGCTGCGTTATTAGGAGGGGGGGGAGCTCTGACCACGCTGCGGAGGCTGTCACTCAAGCGGGACCAGGAAGGATAGAGCTGAGCTAAGTAAACAAGTAGGGTTAAGGTCACGAGTCACAGAGCTCCCCACGAACACCTTTTCTCTCCCCCACTGCAGTATCCGTACATGCGTACCACCCATGAACACGCCAGCAGCCACAGGGTACATCACGCGTGATCAGGTGCAGAAGACAAGTCACTCGTGAGAAGGAGCAGAAGAATATCTTACAGCCAGAGTGAGCGTCCGTATGTCGGGGATGTGTTAGTCTACAGAGTAAATACCTTAACTGTGCTATGAACTTTTCACCCAGTTGAATAAGCATGTAGATGCTCAAGGGTGACATCAATGCAACATGAAGTCAAAGCAGCAATGGCACATATGGCTGCATGTTTTGTTTTCCTCATACAATTCTTGCAGAAAACCTTTGTGGCGTGCATGCACAAAATACATGTGTGACCGTGTGTGTTCGCGTTCATGCATGAAGGAGCGAGGACCTTCCGGTGAGAGGAACGGTGAAGACACGGTATGTGATGCATTTCACAGGTAGACCGAGTATTGTTTGGTAGGATATGGTTTGACGTATCCTTGTTGTACCGGGGGTAAAGATAGCGTAACCGAGCATAATTCCGCCCGTTGCGGGATTCGAACCAGCGTTGCATTGCATCACGAGGCGACATCGCTAACCGCTCGACCAAAGGGGCCGACCTCTTGGCCAATAGCTTGTTTGCATTCACGTGATTCGGATGACGCGAGAGATTCAGATGGAGGGCAAGAAGTGAAAAGCAGAATGGACGAGATGGAGCTAGTTTAGCCCGGAACTGTGCTAGTTCAGACGGTATAATGAGAGAAATGTATAAACAGAAAGTAAGATATGTCTTACGTTCTCTCCCCTCGGCCAATCGGCCAGCGAGTCTTTTTTGTAGTTTACAGTAGTCACCCTCTATTCCCGCGCTCCAAACAGACTTACGAGGATCTGCACGCTTCCGGATCCCGCCGCTGCCACCAACGTAACCCCGCATATTTCCGCCCGCTGCGGGATTCGAACCAGGGTTGCTACTGCACCACCGCTAACCGCCCGACCACAGGGGCCGACGCCCTGGCCACTCGGCCAGTGAGTCTTTTTTAGTAGTTTTCAATAGCAGCAAATCTGTGTACAGAAGAAGGAAGAAGAGCTAACCCAACTCACAACAAGCGCAAAGGTGATTCAGCTGTAACTTCAAACCAAAAAGTGACGAGTAAAAAAAGAAAAGAAGAAGAACAAATGCTGGTGGAAGAGGTAATGAGCGGATGGAGAACATTTCCTTCACTCCTTTCGCTGGCAGCAGGAGCAGCAGGAGCAGCAGGGAGGCTCTGTCAACCTTGGCTTAGATATCCTGCCTTCAGATGAGACTGCCAGTGGCCTCAGTTTCGTCCGCCTCTCAATTAAGTCTGTGTGTGTGGGTGGTCCCAGCGACATTGGCCGTTGGATCGTACGGCGACGTAGCCGCCATATTGGACCGGGCAAGACCAAGTGTAAACAAATACTAGTAAACGGGGGAGCTGCGGTTTTTCTGGATAACATGTACCGTAATGTTTACATTTCTCAACCGAGTTCAATGAATCATTTTTATATTAATGGGTTTAAAAAGAAAAAGAAAAATGTTTTGTCTCCAGTCAGGGGCGTAACCACCATATATGCAGGGTATGCAGCAGCATAGGGGCCCGCGATGTTTTGGGGCCCACCCTGCACCGCCGAATATGGCGAAGGCAGGCAGCGCGGCTGCACTGGGCCCCGCCCACGGAAGTGAATGGGCCCGTGGAGCGAGCCATATAGTATACCACAAGAAGCATTCTCCGTTATGGTTTTTACATAGTCTGTAGCAACCTATAAACTATGAAACACGATAAATAAACTAAAACCATTCCATTAAATGAATGGGTGCTTCTTATTTTGGTATGTTTGTCATACTTTTACACAGAATATGCAATGGTTGCTAGATAATACTGCATGCATGTTGCTGTTGTCCAATGCCAAGTCTCAATTCCATCGTGTCGTATAGTTTAGAGGTGCGCGTTATGGTGAGCCGACCTGTTACTATAGGACCCGCTTTGCCCATCTCGCATTAGGGCCCGCTGCTGATTCGTTACGCCCCTGTCTCCAGTTAAGCAGAATCTCGACAGTTAGCCTATAATCGCTGCTCAAGAGAAGAGTGCGTATCAACGTTAGGCTTACTTAGTTACTTGGGTGATGGAAAATAATGCATTGTCATAAAATGCCTTATTGTCATGAAATCTCAACTGGCCCTTGCGTGTTGCACAGTATCGGTCTCTTGTGTTGTTTACTATCAACAGTAGCCCTATATGCTGCTTTTCATCCCACGTTTTTGAGAGGAAAAGGAAAGACCTCCACCTTTCTAACCGGTCAAAATGTCTCAACCACTTAGCTGGCCATATTTGAATCGATATCATATCTAGGACTGACTCTTACAATGTTTGATTTATTACATTTGTATTTATTTTATATATATAATGCTGTTATTATTATATTTTATTATATTATGCTATTTATACTACTTATGCTATTATGTTATCATAGTATTCACTACTCACTTTTATTTACTATTTTTATTTTATTATTTAATATATTTTATACCACTATTATTCTATTATTTATACTACATATACTATTCATCATCATCGTTATTAATTATTATTATATTACTATAATATTACAGTACAATAAATCAAGTTGGGCGGCACGGTGGCAGTAGTTAGTGTGGTCGCCTCACAGCAAGAAGGTCCTGGGTTCGAGCTCCGGGGTAGTCCAACGTTGGGGGGGGGGTCGTCCCGGGTCGTCCTCTGTGTGGAGTTTGCATGTTTGCACTAAATTGTCCCTAGGTGTGAATGTGTGTGAGTGTGCGTGTGCGTGTGCGTGTGTGTGTCGGCCCTGTGATGGCCTGGCGGCCTGTCCAGGGTGTCTCCCGGCGTGCCGCCCAATGACTGCTGGGATAGGCTCCAGCATCCCCGCGACCCTGATAGCAGGATAAGTGGCTTGGATAATGGAATGGATAAGTCAAGTCAGTGTTATTTGTATAGCCCAGTATCACAAATTACAAATTTGCCTCAGGGGGCTTTACAGCAACACCACATCCTGTCCTTAGACCCTCGCATCGGATAAGGAACAACTCCCTAAAAGAAAAAACCTTTAACAGGGAGAAAAAAATAGGCAGAAACCTCAGGGAGAGCAACAGAGGAGGGATCTCTCTCCCAAGACGGACAGCGTGCAATGGATGTTGTGTTTACACAATTTACACTATACAACACTGACAGAGGATAACAGAATTATAATGGCATTACAAGATAGTATATAAAGAATGTGATGAGCAGGATGCCAATCAGTGTCCAGATGCCACCGGAACAGCCCAGGATCCAAGCCACGCGACCACCATCACCATGGAGACCTGACAGGACTGACTACACATGCACACGGGGAGACTCGCATCACACCATTCACATCCACAGGAGAAGAAACAAATTAGACACACAGTCGGAGAGAGAGGATGATATAACACTGAAACGAGACAACACATTATATGGATGCATAAGATATATAAAGAAATGTGATGGGGGGGGGGTGCCAAGCAGTGTCCAGGTGGCGACCACCGTCACCATGGAAACCTGGAAGGAGGACCGACCACACGTGCACACAGGAGAGACTCGCATCACACCATTCACATACAGACTATGTGAGAGAGAAGAGATAAGGTGTAGCATAGGCTATTTATAACAACAGCAACAACAGTAATAATATGCTATACTATACTGTACTGTATTGTGTCACAACGCAAAAGACTCCTCTCCCTACCGTAGTAAGGTAGACAACGACCTACAGACCAATTTTCACCAAAACGAGCCGTCCTCCGAGCTGGACATATAGTAACTCAGGTCTCTATGTACAGCCGGCTGTTAGACGAGGGCGCAGGGACCATCTGAAAACTGCAGCATCAAAACAGCCCTACAACAACGCTCAATACATTCACTCTTATACAGTGTGGCGTCCCCAAAATCCCTTCTCAAGTCAATGGTCTCCTTTGGTTATACTATAACACTTAGTTTGGGGGGGGCGCTTTTGCATAATTTGAGGGAATTTGTATTGGGAAAAATAGTCAATAACGTCACTCTTATTAAAAAACGTATGCAAAAGCACATTTTTCTAAACTAAGTGTTCTAGTATGACCTACAGAAGGCCATTGACGTGTGAAGTGATTTTGGGGACACTACACTGTATAAGAGTGAAGTTATTGTCTATTATTTGATCTGTTTTCGGTAGGGAACTTTATAGATGGTCCCTGCGCCCCCCCCCCCCCCCCCCGTCTCACGCCACAGACACCGGCGTTATCCGTCCAACTCGGAGCACGGCCGGTTTTTGGTGAAAACTGGGTAGGAAAGAGGTGTCGCTTGTGTTTTAACAATGTTTCGCTTATGGGTCATTAATCTGGGGAGCTCGATTCTGTTAATATATTTACAGCTTTCTGAGAGCTCAGAAAACAGACCCCGCCCCCCCGCCCCGCCCCCGCCTGAAAACCTTTCTCGGAATTCTGAGATAATAATCTCGTTAATTCAGGAAAACAGGGCAAACCCCCCCCCCCTTAAGTGAATGAATCACGCTTCCGCAGATCATAAACCCCTGAATGTGAATGCGACCCTCTGAAACCGGTTGAGAAATGTAAACTTTACAGCGCTTTTTACCCGGGGAAAACCGCAGCTCTCCCCGTTTACTTGTGCTCGTTGACAGGCCAGTCTTGCCCGGTCCAATATGGCGGCGGCGTCGACGTATCGCAGCATCGGGCCACGGCGGCCAATGCGGTGTCTATGTGTGTCCACACGTCCATGCGTTCAGATTCCACTATGTCTGCAACGTCGCCTTGGCCGCTGTGGGGTGTACGTGTGTGTGGGTGGGGTGGGGTGGGGTGGGGGGGTTCTAATGTCTCCATCAACATAAAAAATGGCGATGGAGACGTTGCTCACAAGGTACACACACACAGATGCTCAGGATCCTACCACCGGGACCAGTCCCGGCATGAACAATGCGGGCGTGCCGGTGAGCGGACATTGCCCCCTAGTGGCGCTGCCGCAGTAACATGGGCAGCCGAGACTCCCCCCCGGTCGCAGCGTGTGATTGGCATTCGAGCTCCTCCGGTTTGCCGATGAAAAGCCCGAGCTGCTGGAGATCCTTTACAGGGGAAACGTTATAAGCTCAAACACAGATCATTTGCATATGACAGCGTTATGGTCCTTAACGCCACAAACTATCCCCACGGATCCACCGTCAATGCCAGCTGATTGTGTAAGCCAAACACAGCACACCTCTATAATGAATCATACAAAGTCGGGATTTGCTCCTTCCCCGCGGGGGGACAACAGAGCAGGGCAACAGAAGGTGAGCTGGTGGGAACTTAAAAGCCACTTGTACATCCCCAAAAAAAAGGGGAAATTAAATATATAAAATCATTACGTGGGAGGAGGGGGAGGATTTTTTTCCCCTTTCTGTGGAAAATGTGCAGCTGTTCAGGTCTTCTGCCAACAACAGTAACGCTGACTCAGAGCCAAAAAAGCTCCTCCACAAAATGACACAGAGGCAGCCCAGCCGCAGGTAAACCCAGGCTGGTCTCTTTGTGAAATCATCGTATAATGGTGTATAGGTGCGGTGAGAAGAAAAAGGAACTAAAAGCCTTACTCATCGTGTGGTTTCACAAAGAAAGGAGGATTAAGGAGAGGGACTGGCTGATTCTGTGAGAGACACGATTCATTTTCAAAGCTCTGTCCCGTTATAATCACATGAAACTCCTGACTGGCCTTTTTTTGAAGATGTGGATGGGTGGTCTGAGCTAAATAAACAAGCAGGGTTAAGGTCAAGGGTCACAAAGCTTCCTCCAAACACTTTTCCCAGATAGCAAAATTGCTGTGGCCCGGACCCGTCCCACACCCGACACTTTCATCCGGCCCACGTACCGCGTGGAACGATGGCACCTAGGCGGTCCGCTCCTGTTTGCCAGATCTGGGCCAGAACCAAGCCATAGCAATGCCGCATGTGCCACATATTTGCCAAAGGTGGCCCATATTTGTTTTGTGATATTTGGGCCATATTCACCATTTACCACACGGGCCACTTCAGGGTCACATCCAGATCACATGTTGCTGAGAGCACCACATCTTTGCCAAAAAAAAGGCCCACATTTGATTTGGCATATTTGGGCCATATTTGTTATTATACATGTGGGCCACTTCAGGCTCACGTGATCCATTTTGTCAGGGCCAGAAGAAGGCCATCAGTGCTGCATCATTGCCTGAAATGGCCCACATCCAGATGCTGTCTGGGTTTCACCTTTTCTCTCCCACTGCAGCATCCATACATACGTGCCATCCATGAACATGCCAGCAGCCACAAAGTACATGCTGCATACATATGCTGCATGCATGCTGCACATATGCTGACTGTATGCTGACCATATTTGCTCAACAAGGTCACATCAGTCTAAGGTGAGTGATGCTCACAAAAACACCTCTTAATGTAATGTGACAGTTGGTGTACATCGACTTAAAATCTGCTGTCACGTGAATCAAGACAGAGCAATGTTTTACAATGATTTCTCCAGACTCCAGACCGGACTAAAAATAAAAAATAAATCCCCTGATTTGGTTTCGCCTGTTGATTGGCTGATAACCGTGTCTTTGTTTGTGTCGCATTTTGTTTGTAAAAGTAGAAATGGCAGCGCGAGTGGAAGATGTAAACAGTGACCTGGCTGTCAGATGTAATTTAAGTAGGAAGGCAAAGCGGCTCGGCGTGGCACAGGGCCTTTTAAGCTGCCCATTTTGTTGCCCAGTTACGTTTCTCATCAGCCGAGCCACATCAGAATTACAAGTGACAATTGTCATGATCCCCTGGAAACTCTCAGATCAACCGGTAATTGGATGGTTTCTTCACGAGCGGGAACAAACGCCATGGTAACGTCACACAGAGTCGCTCCGGGTGACACATCGAAGACTCATTAACGCCGCCTGCCTCGGATGGCCCCCGCGTTGGACGGCTTTGCTCCCGCGCCACCTTTCAAAAACACTTCCCACTCCAAAACGGAAACGACATCAAATCCAAACACGGAGATGACATTTGGCAGACGTGAGGGTCGTGTAGCGCCGTGACAAGTTTCCCTGAGAGAGAGAGAGAGAGAGAGAGAGAGAGAGAGAGAGAGAGAGAGAGAGAGAGAGAGAGAGAGAGAGAGAGACTTCATGGGTTTTAGTTTGATGGGTGCACCAAACTCCTTCACGATGACTGCAAGCCGTAACGTCTGCAGAGGAAATACTTTACCGGGAACTTTGATGATTTGGGAAGTTGGAGGACGCTCCAATACAGCCGGTACAACTGAATGAAAACGGGGCTCTTCAAAGCGTTTTGGCTCAACCGCTGTTTGTGTAATGTAGCATGAAGGGTGGGAATTGCTACAGACGCCTCTCTATTATCCTCTCCGTATTTAGCCTTTGCTGTTACGCAGGGGTGTAGCACAAAATTCTGGGCCCTATACATAAGCAGTCTCTGTGGGCCCCTTTCCTCTTTAGCTAGCTAGATACCATAGCGTTCCTCTTTAGCTAGTTAGCTAGCCACCTTTCTTTTAAAAGCTCCTAGCTCACCTTTCTTCTGGAAGAAAGTGCTCAACAGTTGTTTTCCCTCATTTTGCCTTCTCTCCCTTTCCTTTCTTTGCTTTTCTTTTCTGGAGCCCAGATTTTGCTTTCTTTGGGAAAGACATGACTTGTGCTTGTGCTTGCGTCAGCGGTCACTCGCGACAGGACTAACTGAGCTGCATTGAGAGATGCTCGTGAGGGGAGGGCTAAACAATTTTGCACCTTTTGCAAGGGGTGAGAGGGGCCTCAGAGAGCCTCCACTATTTTCTTTAAGTCCTTCAACTCAATTTTAACTGAAGTTATGACACTAATTAGTTCGAGATAAAAATTTGCAAACCCAAAACAAACTTTTAATTCCAGGCTTCCCGAGGGCCCGCCCTCCCTTCTGGGCTCTGGTAGGTTCCACCCACTACGACGCCGCTGCTGTTACGAGCAGATGAGGCCTTTGAACACTTGTTTTCCACACACACAAAAAAAACCAAAGTAAACAAGGACTATCTTCACGCACAACTCTCCTATTCATCTTCAACAACACACTTGGCATATTTGTTAAAAGTCGGATGCTTTTTTGTGAAACCTCAGCTATAGTGCATGGCACCAGCTGGGTATTTTTTTTACTCCTTTTTTTCTTTAAAATAGATTAACTCGAGACAGGGTAGACATGTTTGTTGTTTATATCAGCGAGAGTGAGTTAAGGGAAATAAAGTTTCACAAAGGGAGAGTGAATAGTCTTTGGAAACTGTTGCCTCACTGTCATGTGTCAGACAGCAACACACAGAAATGGGAAAAAATGAACGAGAGAGAGACAGACAGAGCGAAAAAGACTCCAGCCAGGTGTGAGGCGGTTACACTGTGATTCCTGGCATGCCTTAACAGGTCCAGATACTGATGGATGGCTGAAATTTCCAGCTCTTTGGCTGGTAATATCACGGAACAGCGCGTGCCGTATGAAAAGGCGCAGAGCCTCTGCCACAACAAACACCTCCACACCTTACCTCTCTTGAGAGAGACAAATGGCATATGTAAACATATTGGCTGTTACGGTCTACGCCGCCTGGCTAAAAATAAAACCACCGATGATGCTTTTCTATCTTGAGTCATCCAGGGAAAATGTGAAGCACGTATGCTCTCATATGCGTCACGTTGGGTGGCTGCTTTGTAATATCACCATCTCGAGCTGTAAGCACCTCCCCGCACTGCACAAGTCTCTGCTTCTGGGAGTAACCAGGAACACTTTGTCATAAAAACTAAATATCGTTTCCCCCAGCCCACAGCGGTGCAACACAAAGGCAAAAACACATATCTACTACAAGAACACGTATATCAAATTAAAAAAAAAAATTACTGTCCAGGAGAATGAATGCCAGGATGACTGTTGGATCTGCCGGTCTGCATGGACTAGCGGTTAGCTTAGACTGCCCCGCTTCCGCATCCTGTCAGACCACCCTCGGTGTTTCCTCTTCGGGCGAAGCTCCGAGCAGGTGGTCCCTGGGCCCACCGGATGCAGCAAACCAGGCTCCCCCAGCCGATCCAATGCCAGCTCTCCCAGCCAGACACCTTCGACACACCTCCCTGCACTCCACACGACGACACTAAAAACACAGTCAGCGCTAGGCAAGGCCGCCGCCAGACCGCCATCGGTGTTATCGGAACTGCCGGTCTACATGGGCTAGCAGTTTACTTAGCCCGCCCCGCTTCCGCGTCCTGTCAGACCGCCTTCGGTGCTTCCTCTTCGGGCACAGCTCCGGGCAGGGCCGTGGTCCCTGCGCCCACAGGAGACAGCAGACCAAGCTCTCCCAGCCGATCCAGCGCCAGCTCTCCCAGCCATCAAACGAAGACACAAACTTAGACGCAGATGTGGACAAAGACACTGCATGGACAGCACTGGGTGAGGCCGCCGTAAACATAAGTTCGCGCCGCCATCTTCCCACACCGGTACTGGGTGAGGGCGCTGCAAACGTGAATTCGCGCTGCCATCTTCCCACACTGGAAGCGACAAGAACAACAATGCACTATGCATGACGGAGAACCTCAGTATTCAATTCCCCTACCACACAGAGCAAATCTTGCATGTTGTTGTACATCTCCCCATGCCCAAATACTACACTGAATTTTGACCGCTAGGATGGCAATTATGGGTGAACTGACAGAAGAGAGGCAGATCAGACAAAAGCAGAGAGAACAAGCAGTGCGCTTAAATGCTCAGATGCCAAAGAAGCCTCGCTTCAGTAACGACAACAATTACAATACACCCTCAGCCCCATCTCCATTGCTTACACATCTCCTGTTATGGACAAAACAAACAGGAAAATCAATCCCATTTGTTCTAGCTGACAAAGATTATGTCAAATTCAGTGCTTCTCCAAAAAAAGAATGTACAATGCAAATGAAAAAAAGGAGAGACTAATAAATTGAGGATGATAAACAGGGGAAATGTGCTGATAGAGAGAAAATTGTTACAGACTAATGCGTTTGGAAGAGCACTTGTTCTTTTTCTTTCGGCTGTCTCAGCTTTTAGACAATTTGCAATTTCTGATGGATGCACAAGAGAGTGGGCTTTATAATGGACAGTGGAGGTGGAAGAAAAAAAAGAGGATAAAAATGCTCAAACGGGGCAGCAGCTGGACAAGAGGGTGATTCACAATCCCCCTCACTTCCTCAGAGACCCGGGCTGTGATGGACCTCTGATGAGTTGGATCTTTCATCGAGGGAGCGCGGGAGAGCGAGAACCCACTGAGAGCTCAATAGTTCTGCTTTGACCTGTGAAGAACTCCATTATACCTCCATCACATCTTGAGCCCGGACCCCCTCTTCACCACGGGCGGAGCTAGTGCTGAGGAGTAGCAGTATCATTGATGCCAACCGGACTACAGCAGGGATTCAATCACAGCACGTTCTTGTGTACAGAAAATATACCGCTTCGAGCCACTCCGTTCTCGGGAGATGCTGGAAAGCGGTTCTTTTTCTGCAACGCGGGTCGCAAGTCGGCGGCCACACGATCAATACCTAACCCTTCCATCTGATCCTGGGAGCTATGGTCACTTTAAAACACAATCTCTCGAGATGTGGAGGTTTCAACGAGTAGGGGACCCACACCACAGGAGAGTTGATTAATGTGATCAAGCTGTAAACAAGCAAATGGCCGCCCCCTCTCTTTCTGTGGCGCAATCACGAAGAGTGGGGTGCTTATTGAATTGCATAACTCCTTCGTCCGTCGACAAGAACAACAATCTATTACTGCTGCAGCCGTCCTCCATCTGTGCCATTACTGCCAAACAATTACATGCATGATGATATTGATTCTGCCCGAGCACCCTCCCGCCGCCAACCTTGATGCTCGTACAACCGACTGGAATGCTTTGCATTTGATACCGATGCTAAAAATTTATCACCCGGTCCCCTGCTTGTACAAAGCAAGGCTGAGACCAGTTGTGGAGCGGCGTTAAAGATGAAATATGAAAACACGCTCAGATACAGCCTGCGCCCCGCCTCCTGCATCTTATTCACGACCATCACAACGCAATTCAGTGGACCACAATGGAGGTCCTAAAACACATCATTACAACCCGGGCCATGCTTTCCTTCAGAATAGAAGTCAATTGCCAGTTGAATATACCGCGCCAGCTGTAATAGATCTTGCTCCTGTATAGGCTGTAAAAATAACAAATAATAAATTCTGGGGGAGAAAAATGCTTGTGTTGAAGGAAACGCACGTAGGGTTTTCCTTGACATGGACTCATCCATTATATCTTTATGGAAATATCACCTACAAGGCCTGTTGGGAGGGAAGCCTCGCCGCTGAAACGGCCCGTGGATCTGCACGCAGGTACGCGCCGTGGGGAAATGGTGATTCATGTCGTTGTATTTGGCTGCACGGAGATGAGTCCCTGGTAATGAATGAGCTTTAAGGAGGGCCTGGCCCTCATCATTAATCTTACAGGACCGGTCTACGGAGAAACAGAGTCACTCTATTAACACAAAAGAAGACATCCAGTTGGTTACGCAGTAAAGAAATATTCAGATTGTCGTAAAGCAATTATGCCATTCCAGTAGGCCATTACACGGTCCTCTAGGAACAAATGAGAAAACAAAACTACTCTAAAAGGGGAATGAGAGATAGCGAACGGGGGGGGGGGGGATAAATTTTCCATTAGAAGTCAGAGCCTTTCCTCTTAAACTGGGAGAGGAGGGAGAGAAGGGGGGAACAAAACTAATCAAAATCTGGACAGAGTAAATGGTACTGATATTGAAAATGTTTTGCTAGGTACTGATCTGTGTGTGCTTCAGCTAGCAGAGCAATATAGCTTACTGTTTATGTCACTTCTTGATCGGTATCGCCCGTCATTGCACCCCTAAGCTCGTTTTGATGAGACAGCCATCATGGAAAATGTGTCTTCTTCCTAACACCTGGGTGGGCTTCTCTAAGCCCCAGCACTTCTGAGCATGATGAGAAAAGACGGAGATTACAACGGATGAGAGCACAAATCATACCTTCACCCATTCTTTTTTTTTTTTTTCCTGCAGAGGCCATGCTTCAAAACTTTGACGGCCTCGGGCGCATTTTTAAATTTGGAGGAGGTTTTTAAGGGGCTGCGGGGAGAAATTGTTCGTGTGCAAGGAGGTTTGTGTACATGCGTGCAGCCTTGTCGAACCATTCTCCATCATGCAAGCTGTGGCTGCAGTTTACTGTCCGGGGTGTTAGCCATTGAGAGGACGACTCTGACCATCCATCCATTATCCAAACCGCTTATCCTGCTCTCAGGGTCGCGGGGATGCTGGAGCCTATCCCAGCAGTCATTGGGCGGCAGGCGGGGAAACACCCTGGACAGAACGCCAGACCATCACAGGGCACGCACGCGCGCACGCACGCACGCACACGCACACCTTGGGACAATTTAGTAATACCGATACTGTGGCTCCGCCAGTAACAGACACGAGGTGTCGGTTAAAAAGCGGGGCTTTACTCTTGGACAGATCAACCCGTGAGAACTGGGATGGAAGAGAAAATAAAATAAACGGAAAACACAATAAACCAAATGCCTGTATGTTTCTAGTTTTCACAATTCTTGATTTCCTGTAGCCATACGACGGGTAGCACGTTAGCTAGCTAGCGCATGCATAGCGCTGCATAGTAAGCGGAGAAATTAGCTTCACTCAGACGCACCTCGCAGGCTGCTTGTCACTACGGGGGCCAGCATCGTCTTCCTTGCTTCTGCTTTGTAGCCGTCCTCCTTCCTTCAGGCTTCTACACACGGCACACGCCTTCATGTGCTTAATACTCAAGCCTTTATCTTTCCTTCTTTAAGCTATTTTTTGTTGCTTCTTGGCGCCTTTAGTAAAGGTGTATCAATCAATTGCGCGAGGAACGCTGACGCAGCACATTAGTTCCGCCTCTCGGACATTAAAGGTAGTGTAACCGGTTATTTTCTTGCCTGGTGCGGGATTCGATGCGGGGTGTACTGCACCACAAGGCGACGTCACTAACCGCTCGGCTAAAGGGTCAGACCCGTTAGCTAGGGGCTAACGTGTCTTATTAGTAGTTTACATTCGTCACCCTCCCCGGAAGCGCGCCCTCGCGCTCCGAAGAGACTTCTGAGGATCTGCACACTTCCGGGTCCCACCGCTGCCACCAATGTAACCGGTTATTTTCTTGCCCGGTGCGGGATTCGATGCGGGATGTACTGCACCACAAGGCGACGTCACTAACCGCTCGGCTAAAGGGTCAGACCCGTTAACTAGGGGCTAACGTGTCTTATTAGTAGTTTACAGTAGGAACCAAAAATTAAAGGAAGCTGCTGCACTGAAACTTAACTGGTAACGTCAGGCAGTTACACTGACGTCCTGACTAAGGTTTCAGAGGGACAGTGAACTGGCCCAAGAGTCATTCTGATAAGAAGCAACTGGCCGAAAAAAGAGGGACTTGAGATAACAACGAGAAGATCAATCACTCCAAATGACAGTTTGCCTTGGCAGCAAACTCTGACGTCCGGGGCCCTTTGCCTCCTTCAGCCAGAAGACAGAGAGATGGGTGTGGTGTTGGTGTTGGTGGGTCTGGGAGCTTTTAGACACTGTGGTTTCACATGGTGGCTTGGATGAACTACATTGCCTATAAATGTTCCAGCAAACCGCACATCTTTTGCTTTTACAGCCTAAAATGATTGACTTTAGCTAAAGCACGGACCCCCCAGTACCAGTTTGTCACGTTCATGTTTGCAAAGGAAAGTATTGCGAGTGGACCGGTGACGTGTCAAGGCACAAAAACAAAACAAAACAACAACAACAAAAACAACAACAACGACGCTAAATATGTCCCGTATCTATTCTAAAATCGCTATTCAAGTAGAAAGTGTAGAAAAGTCCGGGTAGCGTAGCGGTCTATTCCGTTGCCTACCAACACGGGGATCTCCGGTTCGAGTCCTCCGGCTTGGTCGAGCATCCCTACAGACACAATTGGCCGTGTCTGCAGGTGGGAAGCCGGATGTGGGTATGTGTCCTGGTCGCTGCACTAGCGCCTCCTCTGGTCGGTCGGGGCGCCGGTTCGGGGGGGGGCGGGGGATAGCGTGATCCTCCCACGCGCTACGTCCCCCTGGTGAGACTCCTCACTGTCAGGTGAAAAGAAGCAGCTGGTGACTCCACATGTATCGGAGTAGGCATGTGGTAGTCTGCAGCCCTCCCCGGATGGGTAGAAGGGGTGGAGCAGCGACCGGGACGGCTCGGAGAGTGGGGTAATTGGCCGGATACAATTTGGGGGGGGGAAATCGGGGAACCCCCCCCCCCCCGCAAAAAAGTGTCAAGGTACAAAAAACAAAACAACGCTAAATATGTGCCGTATCTATTCTAAAATCCCTATTCAAGTAGAGAAGTGAATTATAGACACAGGCAGTGGCGGATCTAGAGTTTTTTTCCTGGGGTGGCATGAGGTTCAAGGGGGGGGGCAATGGACATTATTCTAAACGTATTATTATTCAAAACTCGGATTTCATCGAATGTATTTTGTTCTCTACTGTTTGAGATGAGTTTGGTGCGGGTCTCATTGACCTTCACCATGCATGTACATAAAATATACTTTAAAAACATATTATCTGATTTATAAATGGGGTGGCAAGACTGTGTCCCAGAGGTGGCAGCTGCCACCCCTTGCCACCCCGTAGATCCGCGCCTGGACACAGGTAAGAGTGTGAAACCTGACCATTCCTGGATTCAAACCCCATCGACGGAGGCTCCCAAGTGTGCCTGGCCCGACATGTTAAACTGGCTGCGGAAGTGACGCGGCCCGGCACGCGCCGGCATCGGCGCGACATTGCTTGATGTTCAGAAAGGCTCACATCCTTGTCCGCAAGCTCCGAAGCAGCAAGACGTCAGTGACGTTAGTCAGCGTTTTGTTTCCGCAGCGAATCCCCTGATCATACTCTGTAATTACCGTTTCACTACGCCGGATAATTGCTCGGGTTCAATTCATTCCGGAGCATGCCAGCCTCGGCGCCTTCCGCTCTCGCTTCTCCCCCATCACCACGTCTGAAACGATGCGTCGGTCTCCGGGTTTGTTTTGGTCCACTTGATCCGCGCTGGGGACCAACAGCGAGTTAAGCGGGGGGCGGGGGGGGACAAGCTTGAGGGTGGAAATTGGTACAATTACATTTCATCTTTTCCCGGGGACTTCCAGGGGAAGGGTGCACCCGTGGGAATTAATCACCACAGTGTTTGAGCATCTTACCTGTTTAATAACCTATTTAATCACTTCCTCCCAAGGTTCAACACCCCTAAAAAGATACGAGCGGTTGATTTTTATTAACACACAGAGCTTCCATTAAGGGACCAATTAGGACCCATGAATCAAACGTGTGTCTGTGTGTGTGTGCGCGCGTGTCCGGTTTTTCTATCCTAATGGGGACCAAATACCCCACTAGGATAGAAACCACCAACCTTGTGGGGAAATTTTATGGGTCCGCGTGAGGGAAAGGGTCTATTTTTTAAGGTTAGAACTTGGGTTTAGGGTTAAAATTGGCATCAGGATTAGGTTAAGGTAACGAATGTAAGTCTATGAGGGGTTCCCACAATTATAGAGCAACATGGTGTGTGTGTGTGTGGTGAACTCAGGGGGCAGCCCGGGAACCGCTGCAGCTGGGACGCGAACCCGTATCGCCCGCATCACGGGCGACTGCGCTAACCAGTCGACTAAAGGGTCCGACCCTTTAGCTAAAGGCTAGTGAGTCTAGTCATCGTGGTCGTTACACGCGCGCGGCGTGTGTGAAGATGCCGGTGTGAACCTGTTGTTTAAATAGATCCGGGGCATCGTTATTTCGGTTACAATCAAAAGGCGGGGCTATTTAGAGCGCTTTAACCCAAGCTTAAATGAAAATCGGCTGTTGTTTATTATGTACAACAGCCTAACGCAGGCGCATGCAATAAATCAAGCATAACCTTGAGACCCCCAAGTAGCCCCTCTGCGCAACACGGTATCGTCCCGGTACGTCACTTCACACTCTGGAGACAATGGCTCGTCAAGCACCTGCGGATCTCTGCAGCGGTTGCATATGCATCACATGCTATTTATCCTCAAGCGACTCACAAGGCTTAACATTCAGTCCAGGAGACACCATTAAAAAAAGAAAGCCCCTCTCAAGGTCGACGGTGCACTTACAACAAGACTAATTGAGAATTTGATCTAGTCGCCCCAGGGGGTGGCAAAAGTGCTGCTGTGAATGTTAAGGATGAGCTATCAGGATTTGATCAGAAGTAATCAAAATGCTGGCCTACTTTCAGGCCAACCCCCCTCCCTCTTTTTTTATCTCCGCAGTGTGTATGCCAGACATACTTTTTCTATGTCATTTGTATTCGTTGAAAGCAGCTGCCTTTCACCGGGGCAACACACAGTGAGGGAGAGCTCGGTGTATATGAACCCTGAAAATATTATGACCACTGAAAAACAGCAACCATAGAGCAACCATTAACAGGACGTGTCAGGTGAGAAGGAAGGTCCTGCCCTTGTCAGAACCTGGAGAGACGTCACCTGGTGTTTGATGATCATCTCCATTTTTCAACTTCTACTGGGTGGAGGAGAATAATGGCTCCCTTGATGGACATACGCAACGGCATATTTTCGTAAATGGCCTCACATTAAAGAAGGGGGAAAAAATCCCAATGTTTCATTTTGCTTTTGATGATTTATATATAATAACCGACTCCCACGTATCCTTTTTTCATTACGGATTGCTGCTAGATTTAAGAGGCCATAAAATGTGACATCGGGCATAAATGATCCTCGACATCCGGGAAACACGCAGACATGGGATTTTTTTTATTTTTTATATAAAGTGCAAATTCACACAGTATCAAGAGTTGCAGCTGCGACACATCCATAACGTCGTAAAAACGCGGGGCATTGCATAACAAGGCTTTTACGACCCAATAAAGACACGGAGTCACATCTAGTCTAGTCTGCACCGGAAACGGCTCCTGACACGCGCCCGTGTGTTCTCTAAATAGCCTCTGATGATGACTCACAGCGAGAAAGCAGGCGGGCCGCAAACTGGAAATACACACTCCGTCCCCGGAAGCTCGGGGAGAGCTCCTTCTTCTTCTTCTTCCGCTTCTTCTTCTGTAGGGTCTCCTTGAGGGAGCTTTCGCTCTGCCTCACGAGGACGGGTTTGAGGACGCCACGCCGCACGCAGCACGCGGCTCTTGTGAAGGGATGCCATCTCCTGTGTCATCCATCCATCCATCCATCATCCAACCGGAAACGGCGTATCCTGCTCAGGGTTGCGGGGAAGCTGGAGCCTATCCCAGCAGTCATTGGGCGGCAGGCGGGGGGTGGGGACACCCTGGACAGGCCGCCAGTCCATCACAGGGCCTAACCATTATGTATTTTCTACATTTTCTGTTACTATGGCAAACTTTCACGTGGAAAAATCCAAATTTGAAGAAACTGTTGCATAATCTGTACATTTTAGCTACACACACACACACTAATTAACACTAGTAGCGCTTAGTCCCTTAGCTCGATGCTAACACATAATGGGAATTACCATTAACACGCTAACGGAAATTAGCATTGCGATCGCAATAATAACGTCTTAAACAATGTAGTTTACCTCACATGCAAAAACAAACAAACAAACACAAAAAACGGCACGTGTGCTCATAGTCAGAGGCACGTGTTTGTTTTGCTAGGTGGAGCTGCTAACTCCACACTGCTACCGCCATGTGCTGCGCGCGACCACATTCAAAAGCAAACGCGCTTTGCACTCCGTCGAAACGAAGCCGGAAGTGTGCTTTGCGGGGGGGGGGAGGAGGGTGTGACACCGCTGCCCGGTGATTAGAGCCAGGCATGTTTGAATCATTTATTGCGTAAAACTTCAAATGAACTTGTGAGAGGCTTTGATAAAAGCTGCGCTCTCCTGCTGGTGGCAGCTTTTTTTTTTCCGTATTTCTTTTTTCTTTTCTTTTTTCTTTTTCTTTGACGGGCTGTTGAAAGTCGCGCAGAAAAATAATAAAATAAATAAAATTAAATAAAAAAAAAAAACACTTCTTAAAAAGTGAGCGAGAGAAACGTGTCCCCCTTACACGGAGCTGACAAGCTGGTAACGATGAGCTCTCTAGCGGGATTCTCCCAAGGCGAGTGATTACGACGAGCTCTGCAAAGTGTGACACTTCTTACCTGGAGCCCAAACAAAGAGACAAACATCACACCAAACATTTCTGGAGCACCGCTAGGAAGATTCGAGCTGAACCCCCCCCCTCCTCCCCACACCCACCCACACACCCCTCCTCCCCTGGAGAAGGGTTTTTTTCCCCCTCCATTATTCAGGTTGCGGATGTGGGTGGAAATTGGTTTTGCTAATGAAAATTACTTCCTCCGAATACAAACGAACTGTAAATGCCAGCAACTAAGAGGAGCCTACCTGCTCTGTTTTTTTTGGTTTGGTTTTTTTTGGGGGGGGGGTCTCTACAGGTGCACGACTAGGACGAGGGCTGTTGAGTATGAATAATTTTGCTCACTTTCTCTCTGGGTTTTGCCCCCTTAACCCTTGCCGGGACTAGCAGTAATATAGGGCTCTGTTTGAAAGGAACAACCTGAAATGGAGCAACACTTCAGCGTCGCCCTTTCCTCCTCTCCTCCACGAGTGATTATACAATTGATTTTTTTTTCCACCGGTGCTGCCTGCCATAGGAGCAGTAATAACAATTTATCTTGGCTCCTTGTTCCATTACAGCGGGGCTGCGCTGGAACCAGAGGAAAAGTGCTATGTTTTATGATTTATGGGGACCATTTGACCTGTGCTTATTAGAGAGATGTGCAGAACGTGGTGCCGGCTCTGGAAATGGACTACGGCTTCTGCTCGGAGATGTTAGTGGAGTGAACATGGTTTCTAGACAAGATGGACGGCGTTTTACAGCTGACTTGAGAAACATACGCCAGACTGTCTGAGTGAACACGTTTGAATGTGTCGGGGCCTACGTTCCTAGAATCTACTGTTAAGATCAACCACTGATTTATTATACATTTGTTTTTATTTGTCCTCCCAGTTTTGTACCACCTGCATTCAAGCATCTGTTTGCAAATTCCCACACCTCTTAACAACACCTCTAACAGTTATTTTGTTGTTGTATGTAATGTTATATGCAAGAAAAAAAACAGTTGCTGAATTTTTCCCATTTCTCTCCTTCCCAAACACGGTTTTCTCTCTATTAGGACGGGCAATGAACTTAAAGGATAATTCTGGTTTTTTTAAAACTTGGGATTTATTTTGGACCTTTGGCCATCATGCATATCAGTTATGATACCATTTTACCCACCGGCTTCGTTGCAGACATCTTGGACACCGCTGAACACAGCTTCACAACGGCATTTGACGTGTCACCAAGTGTCAGACATGTTTCAACAAGTCAGTTCAACCCCGTTATCCAGTCCATGTGAAGTGAAAACTAAAGTGCAACTTAAAAGTTATTACCCGTTCAAATGTCCAGTATAATAATGGTCGGTGGCATTGCTGAGCTTCATCTTCCTGGTTCATCTGGCAGGAATGACCTTCTTACTTACCATAGCTAGCAAGAACCATCGCTAAACTAGCCGGCTAGTGAAAGTGAGAGGTCAATGATGATGGGAAATCATGTGCACAGTCTAAATGAGACACGAGTGTTGCTGTTGCTGTTGCTGTTGTTGTTGAAAGGAAAGTTTTAAGGCTCATGTTCAGATGCCCAGTAAGACGTTGTTGTAAAGCCACGTCTAGCGGTGTGTCCACAGCTTCCACAATGAAGCTGGTGGGCAGCATGGTGGTCCAGTGGTTAGCACTGTTGCCTCACAGCAAGAAGGTCCTGGGTTTGAACCCCAGGCCATCCCAGGTCCTTTCTGTGTGGCGTTTGCATGTTCTCCCCATGTCTGTGTGGGTTTCAGGTTAAGTCAATGTTATTTGTATAGCCCAATATCACAAATTACAAATCTGTCTCAGGGGTCTAAACAGCAACACAACACCTTGTCCTTAGACCCTTGCATTGGATAAGGAACAACTCCCTAAAAAAAAACCTTTAACAGGGAGAAAAATAGGAAGAAGCCTCAAGGAGCGCAACAGCTGGAAACTATGTTCAAGAATCAGATCATTTATTAGCAAGGCTTTGGTAGACAGTGATCTGATATTTATGAAACCAAATTTAAGCATCAGTAGTAGGCAGAACTTCAGAGCCACCAATAGGTGAAATATTAATTGGAATTAAACACCTTGTGTTATCAGTTGACAGTTTTGATGACCAACGCTTTGGACGATATGTGGTCACAGTTCTGATAATATTAGATGTTTGGTTCTGTAGATTATTATGTACGTCGTTGCATATTTCACCACCACCAGAGGTAGGAATCATTTTTAGGTTATTGTGATTCACATATTTAGGAGAGGGGAGCTTGGGAGCAACACATCAGGGTAGGGAGACGGCCTCAGTGTCATAGACCAAGCTATCGATGAGAAATTCCCTGACTGAACACATTAAGTAAACTAGTTGACTCCACATCCTCACTAGATTTAAACCTAGCAGGCTCTCTAATCACCTGCAACCTGCTGAATGATAAGTCCCTAGTGTCAAACTAAACGCAGACAGCCATCTATATTGCCAGACAAAAGAGCGGCGCCGTCCCCAGCAGGGTGAATGCCGTCCACTTTCAGCAGGTAAGGGCAGCCCCAGAAAGAAGGCCAGTTATCAACAAAGCCGGATCCCTGCTCATTACAGTAATGAGCCAACCAGTGGTTCATTGAGGTGAGCCTACTGTACATCTCATCATTACCCCTCACAGGTAAGGGACCAGAGACAATTAATGGATGGCGACGCATCTTTCTGGCAAACTCAAGCGTCCTAACTAGGCTGGCTTTCGTGATCTCCGATTGCTTCATCCTAGCATTACTGGTGCCGGCATGAATAACAATGTTGCTGAAAGTCGTGGTGGTGTGTGCCGGGTGCTCCGGGTTCCTCCCACCATCAAAAAGACACGCTCCCCTGAGCAAGGCAGTGGAAAGAGGAACTGGAGTTGGTCCCCGGGCGCTGCAGCTGCCCACTGCTCCTATACAATAGGGTGGCTTAAATGCAGAGAACACATTCATTGTAACCGTACAACTGTACAATGACAAAATAAGGCGGCTTTCCCCTTTCTTCTTCTTCTAAAATGATATCATAACCGATGTGCACGATGGCAAAGCCTTTGAAAATGACTCCAAGGTTGTCAAGAAACGGAGTTATCCCTTAATAGTGTTTACATGGGCACAATATCCTTGATACTGTTGCAGTGCATATCCCAGTTAAGGTCTTATCCAAGCTGTTAACATACTACACCTGATGTCTAAATATCCCTTAAAAAACAGATTCTTCTCTCCCAAGTTTCCTTTCTGCCAGTTTGCCATCTTTTTTCCCCCCTTTCTGCCAACCTGTCAATCCAACAAACACCACCAGGAACCCACATGTGTCTTCTGCTTCTTGTCACACACTTAGCAAGTCAATAAATGTGAATAGACGGTAACTGAATAAACCAATTCCATGATACACTTCTGAAATCTTTATCATTAAAAATGTTAATCAGTTCTCTTGGCACTTTTAATACATGGCCTGATTCCTCGCGACTCGTGTCGCAAACTTGCCCAAATTCTCGCAAACTGCTGGTCCCATAACTTTACTGTTTTTTTCCCCTTTTGGACGGTTTTAGCAAGTTATCCAGCTTTACAACGGTTCGTGCTCACTGCTTTTCTGAACAGCACACGTTGAGAGCAGGAAGCAAGCGTTGAGGCGAAGGACCTCAACATCTCGAGAAGTTCGCTCGTAATGCCAACCCAGAACACATGGTGTGATGGCGGTGAGAGGTCAGGACCGGTCGGACACAACCGTGGTGACGGGGTTACATTACCTGACACGGAGAGAAGACCCAACACCGTCAGAGGCCTCCTTCATCAAGCGGCGTGCTATGACGTCATCGGTCATGAAGCCACGTGACACCGCTGTAAGTGCACCCCCTGCCACCTCTGGCCATGAGAATCGCTGTAGCGTTGCAAGTTTTGATGTTCAGTCCAATTCTACCCCTGACACAGAGCGAAACAAAGATTGCGCAGTACACGGGAGCAAAAAGCATAAACGGGATATGCAATTTTCATGCTACAGTATCGGGTTTATTATCGGCATGTCCCAGGTATCTTATCTGGGCTTCCCACAACTGGGATACGAGCTTATCAGGGTTGCCGAGAACGCGATAGGGTGTTTACATGTGCCAACTTAAAAATGAGATGCTGGGGTATCCAGAATTGAATACTGATGGGATGTTAATGTGCTGGTAGAGGTAGTTAGTGATAGCTGGCATGGCAGAATCACGAGGCAGTTAGTTCGCAGACACACAAATGTGAATTAACTGCTTCTGTCGAAACCAATGTTCGGCAGCTGAAGTTCAAAGCAGGCTTTGTGATGATGGCCAAAAGGCAATTTCAAAAACTTTTACCCTTTTCTTGTGTCTGAATATGAATTCATTTGCTCATAAATGCTTTGGCAGTATAGTTTGGATAAGAGATAATTGCTGTGGTTTTTCTTCCACACTTGGCCAAGCATCTGGGCACTTGTGTTGTACAGTCACAATGAGTTGCCCTTCCCCCTCTTTTCTCCCCAGTTGTACCCCTCCAATTACCCCGCTCTTCCGAGCTGTCCCGGTCGCTGCCCCACCCCCTCTGCCCATCCGGGGAGGGCTGCAGACCACCACAGGCCTCCTCCCATACATGTGGAGTCGCCAGCCGCTCCTTTTCACCTGACAGTGAGGAGTGTCACCAGGGGGACGTACTGCGTGGGAGGATCACGCTATTCCCCCCAGTTCCCCCTCCCCCCCGAACAGGCGCCCCGACCGACCAGAGGAGGCGCTAGTGCAGCGACCAGGACACATACCCACATCCGGCTTCCCACCCGCAGACACGGCCAATTGTGTGTGTAGGGATGCCCGACCAAGCCGGAGGTAACACGGGGATTCAAACCAGCGAGCCCCGTGTTGGTAGGCAACGGAATACGCTACCCGTGTCAAAGTGTGTTGTTTCCTTCTACTAATGAGACGTTACTACTCGTTTCAACCCGACTGGGCTATAAACATTAATAATAACTTCGGCACGTAAGGTTATGCATCATGCTCGGTCCGTTATTCCAGGTGCCACAACATAAACGACCCCTGTGTAAACAAGGAGCTAAACAATGGTTCCTAACAATAGTTCCTATTGTTACAGCCCGGATGCCCCTGCAGTGAGTTGTTTTTAAAGTCTGCGCAGTACAGGTTTAAAATAAAAGTTATATAATTTCAGTCAGCCCTCGTCAATAACAGTTGTTTAGCAATGTTAAAGATGTCATGACACTATAAGGCCTGTGTGGTGTCTCGCTTTTTTTGCCATGCTGATGTCACCACACGTTCCCGGGCGTCTCGCCTTGCACTTGGCTCCCCGGATCACCTCCGCCTTGATCTCCTGGGACTTGATGATTCACAAATTAAGGACTGACAAGTACTAAAAATACTCCGTCCTCCCAAATGCACCCCTTTCTACACATGGGGTGATGCTCTTACTGTATGTAGGGGAACACGGATGAATTGGCGCACCTTCCGGGTCCATTTGTACACTCTCAGAGTTAAATTAACACCCGGAGTTAAATTCACCCTCGGGATTTTACTGTGGGAATTCTTGTTCGGCCGATCACAATTTCATTTATTATTTGACGGATGGAAGTTTGTGAAGGATGTAAACCGTTTGCTATTGCATTTTTTCCCCCCCGGTTGCAAGATGTAGATGTGATGGAAAGATTGCACCCCCGAATAAGCTCGGTGACGAAATTCCTTCGTTCGGATCAAGTCGATATCTTCTGGAAAATCTCCAGCGTTCCCAACACATCCTCCCCGCTCCAGAATATATGGGAATGCGTTTGTCTCAGCGCCAGCTGCTGGGAACGCCTAACGAGCCGGGACAACTCTCCAACCCCCCCCCCCCCCCACCCAGATACGTGCATCTTTATGTTAATGATATTCTCCGACTTCAATTTACAAAAGCGGGGCCAAAAATTGCATAATTCCGATTGCCTAATCCGGGAAGTTTGATAACCACTGGCACGGATTTCCATCCCATTTAAAAGCAAAAGCAGATAATGAAACACGTGTCGAATCTGCCCCACAACACTGTTTATGGACTATCACACCCCCCGCTGTAACCCTCTGGGTTGTTTTACGGCGGACAACGTTTCCGCTATCAAATCACACAGCGCGGCACCGCTCGCTGGGTAATATAACTCAGCATAGGTGGGAGGTAAGCAGGCGAGATGCGAGCGATGTTATCGTCCTGTGTCACGACCCTGGCCCCAGATATTGTTAGAGTGGCACCTGGGGGAGGCTGCTGGGGCTCTCGGGGGGTTATTTCTCATTGATTGGCATTTATGGAGCCGTTTAAGCGTGGCCGCTTTCCTCTCCGCCTCCCTCCCTCAAATCTAAGCCCCTCTCCTGTGGCTAGCGATAATATTTAACTGCTGACCTTATCTTCTCTCCCCCCCCCCCTCACCCCATACCCCCCACCACCACCACACACACACAAACACACACACACAAACACACACCTCTCCTGCAGCAAACGTGCAGCATGTTAATGTCGAACACAGCCCCACGTGCAGCATGCTAATCCATCTGTGGCCCAACTGATTAAAGATGAATATCGCTGGGATGGTAAACACAGACATGCCCCGGGCAGCTTCACCAACGACTACATCTGCACAGGGCCATGTAAACGTTCACACCCAGGCCAGCATATAAATTATATTACAGATTTTATGGCCAGACGTGGAAATGTTTGAGCGAAGCCCCCCACTTAGGTGCCTGTGTGTACTCTTTTAATCTAAGGGTTGAGGAACGAGGTGCCGATGGCTATGAGAGCCAAGAAAGGGCAGGATTGTCATGATGGCTGTCAAACTGAGTAGTCTCTCTCTCTCTCTCTCTCTCTCTCTCTCTCTCTCTCTCTCTCTCTCTCTCTCTCTCTCTCTCTCTCTCTCTCTCTCTCTCTCTCCCTCTCTCAGAGAGGAAAAAGGTTTACCAGACAATCGGGTGTGTGTGGGAACAGGCCAGCAATGTAAATCATCATTTCATTAACTTCAACTGCTTGGTGACTGGTCTAGTTTGACCCGTGTGAGCTGAACCAGACCTTGTACGATGAAAGCCAATCAATCATGGCTCGAACGAACCCTTGACGCCATATCTTCACCCCTAGTTTCTTCCCTGTGAAACATTCTGTCCGTGGTAAAAAGAAAAATGCCCCAAAATGGAGTCTGGGCCATTTTATAATAGAAAGTACTTGAGGTGAAGTCTATATTTCCTTTTGCTTTTATGTATTTGTAGTATTACCATCCATCCATCCATTATCCAAGCCGTTTATCCTGCTATTGGGCGGCAGGTGGGGAGACATCCTGGACAGGCCGCCAATTCATCACAGGGCCCCACAGGGCCCCCCCACACACACACACACACACACATCTGTTTGGTGCATGAGCACTACACATAAACCCACTTCCCAGGGTACCACACAAATGCACCTTCTACACTCCAGGATCTAGCGGACCACATGATTTGACACATTTTTTAGAGGATGCATGTTCATAAATCTCTGGCTTAAAATGCAAACAAGGAATTAAGCACGGCGAGCACGACTTTCAGCATAATCGGGCGGTTGGGAGAGATAACGCGCTGTATTTGTGTCAAATGAAAGGCTGCGCGTGACTCAAAGCATTTGCAAGTTCACTGCGGCCTTCTTCGTGAACGTCTCCTCCGGCTGACAAAGACAGCACGTGTGCGCAACCTTGAGCTGATCAACAGCGCGTCGCCTCGGAGTTGTGCCATCTTGCTACACGCGTGGCATTGCCGCCGTTCGCTGGACAGCCACCACAGAGGAATTAGAGGTGTGAAGTATGAAAGGATTACAATGCGGGCGAGCAAACTGCAGAAAAACGCCCTTGAAAGCGATGTGGCTCAGAGTCAGGGACTCGAATTGTCGGTGGCTCTGCGAACGTGATGGTTTATTCCTTTATAAAAGCAATCAGAGGCAATCATTATCTCCACGGCGCCAGGCGGGAGCAAACGGCGCTTTGCAGCCATCATATCAGGTGTGGTTCTCCTCTCAAAAAAAAAAGCCATGGGGTGGCTGAGAGAGTCTTTACACAGCTAGACTACTAATGAATCCGGGGAGCTCGCCGCCGTTACCCGTATGACTTGTTCTGGTCCACGCTGTCTCCTTCCCCAGCCAAACATAATACTTCACCTAGTAGAAATGTGCAAGCCTTGACAAGCTCGTAACACCTCCTCACAAGAGAGGCCCGGTGATTGTAGACAGAGCCAGAGACGCAAACAGTTTAAGAGATACAAGGCTGGGAGTATTTGGCCTAGGGTGTGATAGTATATTTAATGTTGGAGCTTATATCATAAAGGCCCCCATCAGGGGAAAAAGGGAGTCTTTTTTGAGCTCATAAGTGATGTACCTAACTAAAATGTTCTCAAAATACCAAAAATCCCTCCCCCAGTGCTGAGAACAATCCCCCAAAAAGGGCAATCGGCACATCAGAAGTGTAGGGCAGGTGCAAAAGGAGGAACATCTCAACGTGTGTACTTTATATAAGCTCCATGCAACACTGCTATGCAAAACCGTGCTGAAGACATTTATCAGATATTGTACCAAAAGCTCAACAAATAAACCGCTGTTTTGCATAGCAGTGTTGCATGGAGCTTCTATTCTGACATGCTCACAGCATCCATCCATCCATCCATCCATCCACCCATCCATCCATCCATCCATCCATCCATCCATCCATCCATCCATCCATCCATCCACCCATCCATTAGCCAAGCTGCTTACCCTATCAGGGTCACGGGATGCTGGAGCCTATCCCAGCAGTCATTGGGCGGCAGGCGGGGAGACACCCTGGACAGGCCGCCAGGCCATGACAGGGCCTACACATTCACACCTAGGGACAAGTTAGTACGGCCGATTCACCTGACCTACATGTCTTTGGACTGTGGGAGGAAACCGGAGCACCGGGAGGAAACCCACGCAGACACGGGGAGAACATGCAAACTCCACACAGAGGACGACCCCGGGGTTCGAACCCGGGACCTTCTTGCTGTGAGGTGACACAGCGCTAACCACTGCGCCCCCATCCCACCCTGCTCAAAGCAACACAATTTTTTTTGTGCTATATTTAGTGATACACACATACTCCTGGTGTGTATTCTCAGAGTGCAGAATACCTGCAGCCATGTCTGCAGCAGCCACGGGTCTGATGCCTTACTCAAAGGCGCTCAAGCTGGGAGTCATGGCGCTTAGTGTAAATGTAAACACAGCCACCCACCAGATGTTGTCGCACATCTGGAATACACCCTTGTATCGGTGCCAGGGACCTAACCCAGCGCGCTATTCTGAGGGGAGGTAAATTAATAATCACTACAACAAGGCCAACGAGCTGGATGTAAGAAGGCAGAGCACTTGTGCGGTCAGAGAGTGCGACACACCTATGGACCAAGGTGGTCCATGTCCACTCCCCCATTTCAGACCTTCAGTTGCCACAGATTTGTCAAAACCGCCAGATGCATACCCGCAACTTCAGCTTCGGTTGGAGGGGGGGAAGGGAGCGGAGAAGCACATTAGCATAAATCAGGATTACTATGCATGACTGTCACTTCAAAGATAATCAAGCAAATTAGAAAATTCTTCAAGTGTTCAAGACTGCTGAAATGAGTCATAGATAATCCACTTTGCGGCTATTTATTTATTCATTTTTCCGTTTTTCTGGCCAGTCAAGAGAGTTTGACGTGATTATGTAACGCAGAGGAGTCTCTCTGGCTGGCAGCTACAGAAAATATGAGGAACAGACAAATACAGCAGGGGAAAAGGGAGGCAGGCTGTGGAACAGAGGGACAAAGGGAAGAGGAGAAGACAGATGAAAGGCATGACAAAGTAATGGATAAGGAGTACAACTAATAATCTAGTCGCCCGCTGCCAGCACACTGATCATCATACCTACCATCACCTACAGAGTTTCTCTAGTCATCACAAGGAGAAAGGAAGGAGGCACTATAGGGGACATCCCATAATTCTTAAGCGATGTTGTCCCCTGTCTGAATACGCCTTCCCCGGGCCGAACCTGCTCTGTGGCGTTACGTGTCGGGAGCCTGGCCTGCTCCTGTGCAGGAGGCCTGGGGTTTTAATATATATTCTGCACTGCTTCACTGTGATTACTAGTAATCATTAGGTACCTTATTGAGTGGTTATTACGACTCTGTTACTGCGTATCTACTCTGTCAACCCGACTCCTATCGCACAATCTCTATTAATAGAGTCTATATACAAGGCTCAGCATTTTTGGCTTTTACCCAGATTTTTTAAAAGGAGCAGATCGGTTTAAACTGATTTTCACCCAGATTTTATGTTTCCACGGATCCGAAAGTTGTTCCTGTTCATGTGAGGTTATGCAACAGTGCCCTCTTGTGGCGAAATTGGGCATGCTGGATGGCTTTGAAAAACAAAAAACAAAAACGCTGAGCCTTGTCTATATAGTATTTACATATGGACTCTGTTGGCACGGGACAAGATTTTGGTATCGGAGGCGTTCTAGTTTCCGTTTCCGTTTTAGTCCGAGTAGTATTGACCAATCATGTTTGAGTAGGCAGCGACTTCTACGGGTACATTCTTCGGTTTCATGTTGGGAACGGTCCACGTGGGGAGCAAAAGAGGCGGGACGCATCGGCCGAAATGTCGTCTGGACCTAAAACGCATACAAAAAGTATCGATGTTTATGTGTTGTGTGGAGAAACGTTAGACTCGTGTCAACGCCGTGTGAAACAGTCCGGTTGTAGACGTCGTCTCTCAACACCAACTCCACTCTTGCGTCTCAAATTGCTAATCCGACTGTAAACAATGACGGACGGATGGAGGAGGGAGCCGTGAGCAGCTTCACCGGAAGCCCCGAAATATTGGCCGTTGTCATGACGATTCAGCCTCCGGGTTCTGAGATGTCCTTTTGCATGCCTATATAGCATCCGGATGTGGGCCACTTCAGGCAATGATGTGGCACTACTGGTCTTCTTCTGGCCCTGACAAAATGGATCATGTGAGCCTGAAGTGGCCCACATGTATAACAGCAAATATGGCCCAAATATGCCAAATCAAATGTGGGCCTTTTTTTGGCAAAGATGCGGTGCTCTCGGCAACATGTGATCTGGATGTGACCCTGAAGTGGCCCGTGTGGTAAATGGTGAATATGGCCCAAATATCACAAAACAAATATGGACCACCTTTGGCAAATAAGTGGCACATACGGCATTGCTATGGCTCGGTTCTGGCCCAGATCTGGCAAACAGGAGCGGACCGCCCAAGTGCCATCATTCCCCGTGGTATGTGGGCCGGATGAAGTGTCGGGTGTGGGACGGGTCCGGGCCACAGCAATTTTGCTATCTGGGGAGGGATCCCTCCTTTGAGGCTCTTTTCTTATATTTATCCCAGTTTTTGCTGATAAGGCTTCCTGTGGCGTTTTTCCTTGAGTGGATGGAGTCTGTACAGAAAGGGGGCTGTTGCACATTGTCATGTATTCTATTTACATCTGTCGGAGTATGTAATGTGATTGTCAAGCCCTCTAAAATTCAACGACGATATAAATAAATCTGACTTGACTTGAACGGACCAGTGCCAGAACAAATTGTCAAGTAAAAGGCTGAGCTTAGGCTCCTCGCGGTCTGGTAAGAAAACCACCTACGTCATGCTTAGAGATGCTACACTTGAACCGAGCCGTCCTCGTCTGCAGCAACACACTCGGACAAAGCTAATCCCTTACGGGCCGAGGTAGCCTGTAGTGTGGAAAAGCTCGTGGCTGCTAGGCCGCCACTCAGATCTGCAAATAATCTGATCTGTGAATAACTGAAAAATGACTGATGCATCGCTGCAAGCCAGGCACTTAACGCCCCAAAGCCCGGATTAAGGTGCCCGATGCTGGACAATGCCAGGTCTCGTCGAGTGGAGCCCTGGAAAGTGATAAGCCTTTCATGGCTACTCACAGGAGGAACCTTTCCACCTCCTGCAGCAGCTTTGTCCCCGGTCATCACGCTGTGTAGTAAGAATTACATTTTGTCAACTCTCCAGTTGCATACACACATACACATGCATGTACACAAACACACACATACACACACACGCATGCATGTATATATATATATATTCAAATATATTATACATATGTAATGAATATATGTATGGAGGGAAGAATAAAAAGGCTCCTTCCCCCCAGCACTCTGAGCTAATGACATCATCTTCAAGAGCCCAAGGCCCCATCAAGCAGCCATAAAGTTTAATAAAGCACAATGAAATGTGATTTTCACACAGTGCCATTCATTTCCATAAGCCCTACTTTTACTCCCCTCCCATGTCGCCTCAGTGTCTCAGCGGGGCCGTCGGAAAGCGGGGGAGAAGGTGGTGGTGGTGGGAGGGTGCTGGGCAAAGCAGAACACTTCCGCAGCTCTGTTTTCATTTGATGTCATTAGAAATTCAATTCCCAACAAATGGCTTTTCAGAATTTCACAGCAATCCCCTAAGATGTTCTCTCGTGACCCACTTCTCGGCGGCGCAGGCTCCTCTCCTAATCGCCGCAAGACCACGGCGTACCTGCAGGAGCCTAACGCCGCGGAGAGCCCCCTCCTCTTATTTTACTGGGGGAGTTTTTCAGGCCGTTTTCCTCGGACTGCCCGACGGTCACCGCAGGGGGACGCTTGGTCATTGACTTTCAATTTCCCACGGCGACTCGGGAGCCTTGCAGATGCGGGCTATTTCCCCCTCGTCCACAAGGCTGTCTGGAGCCTGCATGTGTGACTCTGACAACAACACCCCCCCCCCCCCTCCATGGTGAGAACGATAAGACGGGAGAGCAAATATCAACAATGACACCGCTGTCCTGACAATGCAAAGGGCAATGGGGGGGGGGGTTACACAAAATCGACAACACACTTATTGCACAGCAATAGACAGTCTGTGGTTACGCCATAAGTGATCCAGTATGAGTTGTAAAGGTTTTATTCAGGCGTTATTCTTGCAGGCTGATAATCCCCGTTGGGCCAACTGACCGGTTTCTTGCCTCCACTCACGTCTTCTGTTGCTGTATGCTTGATGATTGTACCATACCACATCTGGAGAGACGAACCCTCTGTCAAGATGAGAAGTAGGCCCGACACACGGATTATCAGCCTGCAAGGTGGCATCACAGCATACCAATAAAACCTTTATGACTCACACTGGATCCGTTATGGCACATCTACAGACTGTCTATAGCTGTGTAATGAATGTGCTGTGTAATGTAGTTAATATAAATGGTTACCAAATAGCCTAGGGCCCGGGCGCACGGTTCAGCTTACCAGAGAGTTTGTTTCACCTTAAACCATGGCGGAACCGGGCGTCCAGGTAGCGTGGCGGTCTAGTCCGTTGCCTACAAACATGGGGATCTCCGGTTCGAATCCCAGTGTCACCTCCTGCTTGGTCGGACGTCCCTACAGACACCATTGACCTTTCGCAAAGCACCGCCCCAGAACGGTGCTTGTCCAATCCCACCTTAGCAACGGTCCGTCAAGCTTTCAAACACACAGCAACATGCTGAAACGGTGTGCCTATGGGATCTGCAAATCGGATACTAGATATCTGGAAAGTTTGGAGGGGGGGTCATTTTCTTTCCCCTCCCGAAACCCAGAACGCAAGAAGCGCAATGTGGGCAATAGATTTGGCAGCATAGCAGACCCGATGGCCAGCTTAATCCATCCAAAACCAACACAAATACCTGTCTGCTCCTAGCTAAGCTTGCTACTAGCTATTATTGATAGCTAATACAGCTAACGTATTATTATTGTTACTTTTACCCACACAACGCGCTGATTTCCTCCTTCATGTTTTGGTGTTTTCCGGCTACTTCCTGGATAGTTCTGAAATGCTTGACGGGCATAGCAACAGTAACTAAGGGGGGGCGGGACTTTGCGAAAGGTCAATTGGCCGTGTCTGCGGGTGGGAAGCCGGATGTGGGTAGGTGTCCAGGTCGCCGCACTAGCGCCTCCTCCTCTGGTCAGTCGGGGCGACTGCTCTGGGGGGCTGGGGGGGGGGGGGTAGCGTGATCCTCCCACGCGCTACGTCCCCCTGGCGAAACTCCTCACTGTCAGGTGAAAAGGAGCAGCTGGCGACCCCACATGTATCGGAGGAGACGTGGATAATTGGCTGGATACAACGGGGGGAGAAAAAAAAAGGGGGGGGATATCATGGTGGAACCATCATGGTGCTTCATATCAAGGGGCTTACAAGAAGAAAGCCTCGGCGGTAATGATCCTCATGATTGCACAAGTCAAGAGCACACGCCGCCCTGCCAGAGCCAGGCATCCTGAAATCTCATTCTGAGATCTGCCCGCTCCGCCGCAGGACCCAAGATGAAAAGTGCAGATCTGTCTCTCGACCGGTTAAGTGTTAAGTAGGCTGACACTTGTAACTGTAGGCGTGAAATGAACGCACTCACTTTTCTGTCTGTGCAAACAAGGCTGGTTAAATGTGACGCGTTATAAATCTGCTGCACCACATTTTTCAATTTCCCGCTTCGCTGAGCACCCGGTGGCAGCAGGGGACCACCTGTCCCCAGGAAGTCTCTCGCAAAGTGACCGCACGTGTGCAGTGACACGGCCCATATGAAACGGGTAGCAAGAGTGGCCATGGCAGAGAATTGGGACTCTGATCAGGACGAAATTGAATCACACCGAAGAAGTGGATGTGGCCCATCTGCAGAAGAAAGAAAGACCAAAAAAAAAAAAATCAGCCCAGAGGTGGGTTTCCACACCAGGACGTGAAATGATGAATCCTGCAGAAAACGCCATATTCAAGTGAAGAGCAGGGCTAATCAACGCTCCACCCTTGAGTTTATCAAGGTTAAATCCCTGACGTGAAGTCCGGCGCCCCCTGGTCGATCGTAAGACATCATCAGTCGTGAGCACGCCGGCTCTGACAGGTGGTCCCCTGTCGGAGGGCAGGTGACCCCCCCGTTGACGCTGTCAGTCACAGTGACAAAGGTGACATCAGGGACAGATCCTGTCATGATGGAAAGGTCATGGCCACAGCATGCGCTTCCCTTTAATGGCCATTACCCGGCTCTGATAGGCAGACGGCAGCATGCAAATGCGCCCGCTTCTGCACGAGAGCACACACACACACACACACACACACACACACACACACACACACACACACACACACACACACACACACACACACACTGTCGGACATAAGATCCCTCCCTCTCACCCACACACATATGAACAGGAACACACACATACACACACACACACACACACACACACACACACACACACACACACACACACACACACACACACACACACACACACATACATGGGGGCACGAGGTATTTTCATGAGAAATGGAGCCAAACAAACTGTAACCAAAGAATGCGAGTGTCATGCTGGCATCAAACCACGACATCACTTGAGCGCTTCCACTTTTTCTTCACCATATGGTACCAGTCTGACACCCAGACAGCATCCAGATGTGGGCCACTTCAGGCAACGATGCAGCGCTGATGGTCTTCTTCTGGCCCTGACAAAATGGACGTGAGCCTGAAGTGGCCCACATGTATAACAGCAAATATGGCCCAAATAGGCCAAATCAAATGTGGGCCTTTTTTGGCAAAGATGCGGTGCTCTCGGCAACATGTAATCTGGATGTGACCCTGAAGTGGCCCATGTGGTAAATGGTGAATATGCCCCAAATATCACAAAGCAAATATGGCCCACCTTTGGCAAATATGTGGCACATGCGTCGTTGCTATGGCTTGTTTCTGGCCCAGATCTGGCAAACAGGAGCGGACCGCCCAAGTGCCATCATTCCACGCGGTATGTGGGCCGGATGAAAGAAAGATGAAAGTCGGGTGTGGGACGGGTCCGGGCCACAGCAATTTGCTATGTGGGCACGCTGCAGCAGCATGGCACACTGCAGTAAAAGACGGAGCGTGAACGTGTTCGGTCGTTCACGGATTCCTCCAAAAAAATAGCCGTGTGCTACGTAGAAATAGGAACTGGCCCATGCGTGGGGACGCTCAAACCGTGTGAGCCTGTGCCCAACAAAACGATGGGCCCTGAGTGATCTCCCACGACAGCTGCAATCAGTTCCACTCTTTCCCTCCTGTCGTAGCTAGCTTAGATCTCTACAGCCACTGTTGAGAACATGCTGCAGGGCCATGACGGACGCCATTTACTGAAATGTAGCCACAAGCTGACACAGCGGCGCAGCTTGGCAGCCCTCATCATGCAGTAGAAGTTCCCTGCAAACTGATGCTAATGGCCAATTAGATGGAGGGTATTTCCCCCATTTGCGCCGGCAATATCGCCAGAGGGGATGGATACCCAAAGCATATGACAATCTGAATGTTCTGTGGCCTTTTCAGCAGAGCCGAGAGCCCAGACATTGCTCTGATTTGCAAGTCCTTACCCCCAAAAATGTCACACAGATCCCGCAACGGAAATATAACAGAAGCAATCACGGAAAGGTGAATCGGTTCATCTGAACACAACGTTTATTGACAGAAATGTTTCATCACTCATCTAAGTGACCTTTTCAGTCCCAACTGACAGCACCCACCCTTATAAACAACACAGCGGCATTGTGATTGACAGCTGATGATTGGTGTTCAACCGCCATAAGTTCTCCCACACAACTCCCCTTCTCACGTCCCTACACTGGCTCCCAGTAGCTGCTCGCATCCAGTTCAAGACTCTGGTGCCGGCCTACAGGGCAGTGAAAGGAACGGCTCCTTCCTATCTCCAGGCCATGGTCAAGCCCTACACCCCCGCCCGACCACTTCGCTCTGCTGCCTCGGGACGCCTGGTTGCCCCGTCGCTCAGAGGCCCTTGCTGCCGATCGACCCGGTCACGGCTCTTTCCTGTCCTGGCCCCACAGTGGTGGTGGAGTGAACTCCCCACTGATGTCAGGACAGCGGGGTCGCTGCCCATCTTTCAGTGCAGGTTGAAAACTCACCTCTTTAAGAACTACTACCCTGTTACTTGTTCTTAGCACTTATCGTATTCACTCATTAAAAAAAAAAATCTCTACCTTGCGCTTTTACTTTAGCACTGGTTTTGCTCTTAGATGCTTGTTTAGATGCACTTATGACCTCAGATGAGTAGTAGTTCTCCTGATTTCCTACGTTAAATGATGCACTTATTGTAAGTCGCTTTGGATAAAAGCGTGGGCTAAATGACTGTCATGTCATGTAATGATTGCTTATGGCACGAAACAGGCTTGTACTGTCCATTAAAGAATTACTTGAATCCCTGGATTTATATACATATATATATATATATATATATATATATATATATATATACTATATATATATAAAATGTACTGGGGCCCTGTGATGGCCTCGCGCCCAATGACTGCTGGGATAGGCTCCAGCATCCCCGCGACCCTGAGAGCAGGATAAGCAGCTTGGATAATGGATGGATATTTATATTTAATATGTATTTAATATTTAACATTTATATATCATTATAATGGTCATATATAATTAAATAATAACAACAAATAAGAATAATAATTCTAGTTCATGTAATTCTAGGTCACGGCAATTTGCATATGCAACTGATCGCTGGTTTCAGCCGTTATGTATAGTTTATGAGGGTGGGGGTACCTGCAGTCAGCTGGATGAGCGATGAAGCGTTCTCCCACTAAACGCTGTGTCCAGATGAGCTGATTCAGTGATTTCCTCACCTGGATTACTGAGCGTGCATAAAGACACGCCAGAACCAGGAACACATCCCACCTGGGGAAGGGGATTTAATCAAACGTGTGCTTTCTTTAGGCTGTGATTAATACAGCAAGACAGTCTCACGCAGCGCTGGTTAGTAAAACACGATAGCAGGCAGTAATACAAGGATGTGTGGGGAATATGGGGTTTTCCATAAGCAAACACCACACACACAAAAAAAGAAGAAATAACAGAAGATGTTGTGTATAAAATATAACTTGTGCACGATTCCACATTAATTATAGCTTATTTCAGAGGTGTGATGCTGTCTCGGCCCAAATAACAAATTCGCCTAATAAATCACTTTGACATTTTGATAGGCGCTGAACTACGTCAATTATTCTTATTTATCGTACCGGCCTCTCGACTTAAAGACACGTGCAACTTTTCCCGCGCGCGCGCACAACTGCCTTTCCAAGCCTTGATTGGAGGAAGCGTCACTCCCCGGAGGGCTCACTAAAGGCCTACCGACATCTTCAAGGTGGCCAATCCTGAGCCGGCTTGACTGCCAGATCACCCTGCATCACGCACTAAAAGACGGGTCTCCTCCTCACCTCCGTGGCTCCACAGCAGATCTTGTTTACGCTGCGTCTGGACCAACATCCCCCCCCCCCCCACAACAAGGATCAGCTTAACCCACACTGGCGAGCCAAGGACACCCGCGCGTGCAGCCCCGGCCCGGGAATGTGATGGAAGGGGAATGTGATGGAAGGGGAATGTGATGCGGTGAAACGCCATCCGCACGTACGGCTAATGCGCATTTGCATATTCCATTCCTGGAGACGACACGCGTTTGAATGAGGAGGGTACATGTGGGGCAGGAGACATGGGGGGCCGGGGGATGGAATAATCCAAGCCCGGTAACCGCACAACCTTTGGCAGATAATAAGGTGACTGGATGTGCGGGGGGGGGGGGGGGGGGAGGGGGGGGGGAGGGGGGAAAGGAGATTGGGGAGATTTTATCGCACGCGAGCAAAGGCATATTAATCTTGTTCCTTTGCACACACGAGCGCAGCGGCGCGGGGAGGAACGTGGGAAAGGCGAGCGTGAGGAAACGGTCACATAGTAACGCGTTTCTTTGGAATAGTGACGCGGAATATTCTGTCCGCACAAAAGCAATCAGCGCAGGTACGCACCGTAGGCGGGAAAACACGACGTGAAACCTGCCAGATCCGCATTAATCCAGAAATGAATTGGTTTGTCTGGGTGCCTCAGCGGGGCTGAGGCGTGTACAATATGGTCACAATGTCTTTCTTTTAGGGGGCGGGGGACATTTTTTCCCCCTCCCCTTTTCTCCCCCAATTGTATCCGGCCAATTACCCCACTCTTCCGAGCCGTCCCGGTCGCTGCTCCACCCCCTCTGCCGATCCGGGGAGGAGCTGCAGACTACCACATGCCCCCCCCGATACATGAGGAGTCGCCAGCCGCTCCTTTTCACCTGACAGTGAGGATTTTCGCCAAGGGGAGCTGACCAGAGGGGGCGCTAGTGCAGCGACCAGGACAGATACCCACATCTGGCTTCACGCCCGACCAGGGATTCGAAGCGGCGATCCCCGTGTTGGTAGGCAACGGAATAGACCGCCACGCCACCCGGACGCCCTGTGATCACAACGTTGTGGGTTTAAACCCGCCGCGTGTCATCATCCCTCGCTCCACCTCCCCTCCCTTTCTCGGCACTGCAGAATATCTGATATAGCAGAACTGCCGACGAGATGCTCTTTCCGAGGACCATCTTGGGAAACAACTCAGCACAGTAATGACATTTTTCAATTTTCTTCTCTGACTTACTCGCCACGATGATGGTTATCATCTCTGCGATGCCATAATCGGCACAAAACGAGTCCAAACTCCAGACGGCCCTAACCCTTTCTGACAGCCCAGCAGGCCGCAAGCTCTGCACCTCTGGTCGAGACGGAGAATCAAAGCCGCCGTGCACTCATCAGCAGACCGGAGCCCGCCGTCCACGCCGGTCGGTCTCCCCCATGGTACCATCGCCTCCGCGTAATGAATGCAGACGGCAACTGAAAGGCCGTATTGAAACGTAACAGCATACATCATCTTCTCACTTCCCGCGGATTTGCAATTCTGCTGAAACAAGCAGCGCCGAGGAGACGGGAGGCACCGGGGAGGCACCGGAGAGGCACCGGGAAGGTACCGGGGAGGCACCGAGGAGGCACCGGGGAGGCACCGGGGAGGCACCGGAGAGGCACCGGGGAGGCACCGGGGAGGCACCGAGGAGGCACCGGGGAGGCACCGGGGAGGCACCGGGAAGGGGAAGGCACCGGGGACGCACCGGGGACGCACCGGAGAGGCACCGGGAAGGCACCGGGGAGGCACCGGAGAGGCACCGGGGAGGCACCGGGGACATCAGACAGCGAGATCAATCAAAAACATGATGTCTGAGTGAAATATGCGAGCACACGGACAAGGCCGATAGACCTTTTCTTTTCGCTGTGTTCATATCTGTCATCTTAAACATTCAGCGATGCTGCTCCACGGTGTGGTCAGGTTGTTCAGCATTTCACAGCGATAAGCCTGTATAAATGGTATTCTGGCCTTTTTGGGGCCCCCCTCTCCCCTCCCCCCCCCTCCCCCCCCGGTGTTGTTACTGCGCGGGCTGAAATAGAACATTTAGTTTCATTTAAATGAGCCTTTTTATAAGCGTTCAGATTTTACTGTATGTATAATGGATATTCAGTGAGGATACTTTGCAAATCTGATTCCGCTGAATCATTTAGATTTTAGGTTATAACACTTTCACGACTTCATCCATTTTTTACAAGCCGCTTCAGATAAGCTCCAGCAATTGTATCGTAAGTGGATGTGATCTTTATTGTCGCTCTCCCCTGCGGAGTTTCTTAAAATCCTTGCGATGAGGCAAGTTAGCAGAATTTGAAGTGACACACCCTCCGGGAGGCCTCTTCTTCATCTGTTTCACTCATCTTAATCAGTGGACCTGAGACCGTCTGCCAATTTACGGCACGGAGTGGATTTATATTCTCCACGGGAGACTGTGTTGGCAGGGAGTTGTTGAGGTTTGGAGGTGGGTGGGTGGGTGGGTGGGGGGGGGGGAGCAGGAGTTGAGGACGCTCAACCCGGGTAACCAGGAAAAATTGTGTGCAACTAATAATGCGTGTGTGTTTAAGCAGAGAGAGAGGGAGAAGCCCGGGGAAATTATGGCATTTAAGATAGTGCGTAGGCTCGTCTGCTTTCAGCCTCTGATTAAGTATTATGTAAGACTGTAGACCGTCCCTGGGAGGAGCACTGCAACTGATTAAGTGGCGGGCCTCTAACGCTGCAGCTCTCCTGCTGGTCTGCTTTTCTATCGGGTCGTTAATTACCCTCACCTAGGCTCCAGGTACAGGAGGCAGGGGGCAGGAATAACGGGAACAACAGGTGAATGTAACGAACTACCCTGCAGAATAGGCAAAAAAACAATAGAGCTCGAGGTACCTGAGGACCTGACTGAGAACCGCTGGTCTAATGAACCGCAGTGGTGTCCCACTAGTCCCTGCATATTGTAACAAAGACCATGGCTGCATCTGAACACCCAGACTATGGCCATAGCACCTATTACATGGCACCAAGTTTTTGTATACTAGATAATAATAATAATTATAGTCATTACATTTATATAGCACTTTTCTAGACACCCAAAGCGCTTCACATTAAAGGGGAAAACTCACCTCAACCACCACCAATGTGTAGCACCCACCTGGGTGATGCACGGCAGCCATTTTGCACCACAAATCAGCTTGAGGTGGAGGGGGAGGAATCATTGAGCCAATTACATGGGGGGGGGGGGTGATTAGGTGGCCAGATGGAGAGAGCCAGGCAGAATTCCCAGGTTGGGAATTGTGCCAGGACACCGGGGAACCCCCTACTCTTTGCGATAAGTACCATGGGATGTTTAAAGACCACAGTGAGTCAGGACCTCGGTTTAACGTCTCATCCAAAGGACGGCATCTCCTGCAGCACAGTGTCCCCGTCACTGCACGGGGGCATTGGGATTTGATATTTGTTGTTTTATTAGGACCAGAGGGAAGACTGCCCCCTACTAGCCCACCGACACCACTTCAGGCAGCAAGTCAGTTTTCCCAGGAGGTCTCCCATCCAAATACTAGCCAAGCCCACACCTGCTTAAGCTTCCGCCATTTGGCAGAGCCAGGGCACATGTTGATATGGCTGCCAGCAAAAAAGATAAAAATATTCATAGTATGGGAAAATGTAGTATACTAAACATGCCAGGACGTGTACCCTTTTTGCCAAAAAAAAAATCTAAAGTTGGACACAATTCTGGAGGAAATGTTTGACTTTGCATGGCTACCATAGAGATGCAGATGGGATGGAAGTTTCCAGCCAGCCCACATTTCTCAACCGTGATGGCGAACACAGAAGCCACCGTGACACAACAGCCTTTCAAACGTAGGTTTGTTTGACGAGACTTGTTTGAATGTATACGAATAGCAATATGTGCCACTGAATACAGGTATATTACCTCTCTTTACCCGTAACATCATCGAGAATGATGACTCTGAGTACTTATCAAACAGTATGGTGTACTCTCAACATGCAGAATATACAACAAATATGTAGTACGTGGGGGGGGGTGTATTGGGAACACAAGCCTCGTCCTTTAAATCATTCAAAGGACAGGCTGGGGGTTTTTTTAAGCCCAGACTTCAGGCATCATTTTAAAATCCTATAGACGAGAGCTTTACTGATCGTTCCAGCATTGAGAAACTCGCCACGTCTGCTGAATCATCTCGCCGGGCTTCACCACAGTCCATCTGGGCGATCATTTCGGCCTTCAACTGTAATGCGTCTCCTTTTGGAAAACGGGTAGCTCACAGTACAATCTGACAAGTCTTAATTTCTGCCAGTGGAAAAACGCTAACGCTACAAGACTGCCGGGCTGCCGGGACTCCTGCTCTCACAAGTGCAGAAACGTACACAGACGTACTGCACCAACCGCCGAAGCCACCCCCAAATCAAACCCCAATTAGGCCGTGTTCATTTATTTGACAGGTATTAGGAGGCGCATAGCTCCTATCACCAGACACGGTACATTTGAGAGCAAATCTGAAAAGTAATAAAACTGTATATAACAATAAACTTTTGTTACAGTGCCTGTCCAGATACGCCACGGCTTCAGATCGTCCTCTCGCACCGTCGGTGTTGTTATCGCTCCTTCCGTCTATTAAAGCTCTGCTTTCAAGTATGCTGCCAGCTGAAAATGGCAACCCCTGGCTCCCCGGCGCTGCGCGAGGTGCCATCAATCAGGGTAGTGGGGGCTAATAAAGCTTCAGCGGCCGTCGGAGAAGGGCATCCTTCTGATAAATGAGGGACTGCAGCACAAACAACCCCTTGACCCCCCCCCCCCCGCCGTCATTACAACACACAAACACGGCCCTCATAACAGTCAGAATGCAAGTAAGGATAACATCTCAGCAGCGGTGCCCGATGACCTGCATCAACGCGGCCTGCACACGGGCTTTCTATAGGATGAGAAAATGGGTAGCAAAACCCTCAGCAAAAAAAAAAACCCCCAAAAAAAAAACATCTATTGCGGTGCTCAGGGGTAGGCATTTTAATTAGACCACCATTAATCTGAGTAATTGGCCATTCTGCATCCCCGGAGTGAAACTGGCCAATAGCTGTTAACCCTCGGTGTCTCTATCCCCTCTGTTGCCCCCCTAACCATTAATATATTGGTAGACGCTATCCTTTCCAAATGACTCCGGGGAAGAATTTTCATCGGGTCTCTACCAGGGGGTTATTATGTCCATTGTTTATTCATGCAAGGTGGATTTATGCTTCAAGAGGACTAAGTGTTTTAAATTATGAATTGCTATCGCACAGAAACACACGTCTCTTTGTTTTGCTATGAACACAGGGAAATGGCTCCCCCTCTCTGCCTCGCTCCACTTACGGATTACAATTTGCTTGTTGAACAAAGCTTGATCTCATGTTCAAAGCAAAGATGTCAGAGAATGGCCTTGTAAGCAGGCATGGGGCGGCATCAGGAACACACACAGAGGGAGAGAGAGGGAGAGAGAGGGAGAGACAGAGAGAGTGTGAGAGCATGAGAGAGAGACTGAGAGTGAGGGAGAGGGACTGACAGACAGACAGAGAGGGACAGCAAGCGAGAAAGAGAGAGAGAGAAAGACAGAGAGAGAGAGAGGGTGAGAGCAAGAGACAACGAGAGTGAGAGAGGGATCGAGAGCAAGAGATAGAGAGCATGTGAAAGCAATACGAGAGGGACAGAGAGTGAGAGACAGACAGACAGAGAGGGACAGAAAGCGAGAACGAGAGAGAGGGACAGAAAGCGAGAACGAGAGAGAGGGACAGAAAGAAAGAACGAGAGAGAGAGGAAGAGTGAGAGAGGCAGAGAGAGGGGGTGAGAGAGAGAGGGACAGAGAGACAGAGTGAGAGAGGGACAAAGAGAGTGAGAGACAGGGAGAGAGCATGAGAGCGAGAGAGAGACAGAGAGAGAGACAGGGAGAGCGCATGAGAGCGAGAGAGAGACAGAGAGAGAGAGGGACAGAAAGAGAGAGAGACAGGGAGAGAGCATGAGAGCGAGAGAGAGACAGAGAGAGAGAGGGACAGAAAGAGAGAGAGACAGAGAGAGAGAGGGACAGAAAGAGAGAGAGACAGGGAGAGAGCATGAGAGCGAGAGAGAGACAAAGAGAGAGAGGGACAGAAAGAGAGAGAGACAGGGAGAGAGCATGAGAGCGAGAGAGAGACAGAGAGAGAGAGAGAGAGAGAGAGAGAGAGGTAGAGAGAGCATGTGAGAGCAAGAGAGAGAGACAGTGAGAGGGACAGAGATAGAGAGCGAGAGACACAGAGACACACAGAGACACAGAGAGGGACAGAAAGAGAGAGAGAGAGAGAGAGAGAGAGAGAGAGAGCGAGACACACAGAGAGGGACAGAGAGAGAGAGAGAGAGAGAGAGAGAGAGAGAGAGAGAGAGAGAGAGAGAGAGAGAGAGGGACAGAGAGGGACAGAAAGAGAGAGAGAGAGAGAGAGAGAGAGAGAGAGAGAGAGAGAGAGAGAGAAAGAGAGAGAGAGAGAGAGAGAGAGAGAGAGAGAGAGAGAGAGAGAGAGAGAGAGAGAGACACACACACACACACACACAGAGAGGGACAGAAAGAGAGAGAGAGAGAGAGAGAGAGAGAGAGAGAGAGAGAGAGAGAGAGAGAGAGCGAGAGAGAGAGAGAGCGAGAGAGAGAGAGAGAGAGAGAGAGAGAGAGAGAGAGAGAGAGAGAGAGAGAGAGAGAGAGAGAGAGAGAGAGAGAGCGAGCGAGAGACAGAGACACACAGAGACACAGAGACACACAGAGAGGGACAGAAAGAGAGAGAGAGAGAGAGAGAGAGAGAGAGAGAGAGAGAGAGAGAGAGAGGGAGAGAGAGAGAGAGAGAGAGAGAGAGAGAGAGAGAGAGAGAGAGAGAGAGAGACCACCCTCCGCTTCACGGCAACACCAGAGATGCACCTGAAGCCCCTTCAGCCAACCAGCAGCCGCCCCACAGACAGCACCTGAGCGAGGGGCAAGCTGAGCTGTGGGGGTGAAAGTTGCCTCTTTGTTCCGTCTCCTGGAGACGAGCGGTTTCTGTTAAAACAGCTCCGCGTTTGAAGTCAACCCGTGTCTCTCGCTCCTCCCTCCCTCCCCGCCGGGGGCCTCTCCCGTCACGCTCAGTAATTTTTACAGGTCTGGTTTCTTAGATTCCATTGCTGCAACTAGTGTGTTAATTATTCATGTAGCAAAAAAAAAAAAGAAAAAAAAGGGAGGGGGGGCAGCGTGGTCTCCTTCAGCTTATGTTGCATATATATCCGTCTTCCAATATTGTTGCAGCGTTAAGTCGTAGTCGCACTATTTCCCACTTGACACGTGTTTGGGTGCAGGGGAAGAGCTGCATCAGCGGTGTGCGGCGTGCACGCACGGCCTTGACGTGCAGCCGGCGCCCCCACGAGGCCCGGCGAGGGCTTGTAAGCCGCGCCATCTGTCAGGACCCCGCCGACCCCCACAAGGCCACCGAGGCCAAAGGGGTCAGCAGTACGGGGCGGGGGCCGTTGCCGAGGACCGGCCCCACTGCTGGCTACGAGCGCACACTTCGTGTGGAGCAGGGAAGTGTGTTGGGCTCGCCACATATCGGCAGGAGCAACCTTCTCATACGGCTGATGCATTATGGGTCAGATGTTTAGTACCTAACAATTAAAGGGCCCAGCTTAATGAATGAAGTGCTCTTGCTGAGGGCCATAATTGTAGCCGGTTTATGTTGCCGGGGCCGCCCTCCCCCCTCTCACCCGGGCTCCCTGCTGTCTGCTGCATACACACTGCAGCGTCGCTACGGGAATAATAAATTAAAATGCTTTTTTGCTTTTGCCCAAAATGACAAAGCCAGTCTAGACGACTCCGTAGGAACTGATTAACTGTGCTCCGTTATTTTTTCACAATTCGTGATTTTATCTATTGCTCTATTCAAAGCTGTTACGGCGTTCATTTCTCTGATCCGACAGAAACACAACACTTGTTTTGCTGTTAATGACTGTCAGGCTCAAACGGCACCCTTACAAAATACTGAGTAGCACATTTCTGTCGTAACTTCCCTGCCAGTGTGCTTTAAGGTACAGACGGGTGACATTTTTGGGGGGCGGCATGGTGGCCAGCGGTCAGCACTGTTGCCTCACCGCAAGAAGGTCCTGGGCTCGAACCCCAGGTCCTCTCTCTGTGTGTGGAGTTTGCATGTTCTCCCCGTGTCTGCGGCGGGTTTCCTCCGGGTGCTCCGGTTTCCTCCCACCATCAGAGAGATATGCACGTTAGGGTTAATACTCCTGCCTGTGCCCCTGAGCAAGGCAGTGGAAAGAAGAACTGGAGTTGGTCCCGGGCGCTGCAGCTGCCCACTGCTCCTCTACAATAGGATGGGTTACGTGCCGAGACGAATCTCGTGGTAAGAACACAATGTCAAATAAAGTGGGCTTTCAAATGAAAGGAAAACCCAACATAAAGTGTCTTAGTGAGGTGCTGGGCCACCACGAGCCTCCAGAACAGCTTCAGTGCTCCTTGTCATAGATTCTACAAGTCTCTGAACTCTCCTGGAGGGATGAACACCATCCTTCCAGAAGACATCCCCTCATCTGGTGTTGGGATGATGGTGCTGGAGAGTGCTGTCAAACACGTCGGTCCAGCATCTCCCATAGGTGTTCAGCCGGGTTGAGATCTGGTGACTGTGGAGGCCATAGCGTGTGATCCACATCCTATTCATCCTCATCGAACCATCCAGTGTCCCCTCGTGCCCTGTGGACGGGAGCATAGTCATCCTGGAATGAGACCACTCCCATCAGGATAGAAATGTCTCATCGGGGGGGCGTCCGGGTAGCGTAACGGTCTAGTCCGTTGCCTACCAACATGGAGATCGTAGGTTCGAATCCCCGTGTTACCTCCGGCTCGGTCGGGCGTCCCTAGAGACACAAATGGCCGTGTCTGCGGGTGGGAAGCCGGATGTGGGTGTGTGTCCTGGTTGCTGCACGAGTGCCTCCTCTGGGTCGGTTGGGGCGCCTGTTTGGAGGGGGGGGGGGAGACTGGGGGGGGATAGCGTGATCCTCCCACGCGCTACGTCCCCCTGGTGAAACTCCTCACTGCCAGGTGAGAAGAGCGGCTGGCGACTCCACATGTATGGGAGGAGGCATGTGGTAGTCTGCAGCCCTCCCCGGATCGGCAGAGGGGGTGGAGCAGCGACCGGGACAGTGGGGTAATTGGCCGGATACAGTTGGGGAGGAAAACAAAAAGTGGGGGGGGGGGTGTGATCACAAAAATAACTTTGTATTGGTTTACAGTGACTCTTCCCTCTAAGGTGACAAGTGGATCCAAACCACGTCAGGAAAACGCCCCCCACAGCATAACTTCCTGTAGGGGTCAAGCATTCATTTGTCACCCGTCTGTATCTGTCCCCCTAATTTTATGGTATCACTTCCCCTGCGAAGAAAGCGTAAAAGTAATCGACTGCGCTTGGGAAAAAAAAAAAAGCGGTTTTCCTAAGTCACGGCACTTTTGTACGGAGGGGTTTCCGAGGGTCTTATGTCAGCATCTTCATGTCACAGCTGAGATTGATCACAACGTCCTCCGTCCTGAGCTCTGCAGAGAGAGAGCGGGAATGGCGTCGCTGGGAGGCGTTTATCTGTATATTTGTGCCCTGCTGAAAGTGGGGAGAGTTTACAGTGAAGGAGCTCCCCTCAGGACTCCCAAGTCTTTGACGTGTCACGTGGCAAAAGTGCACATCATTCCTGAATAAAACACAAAAGACGGGGGGAAAGAAACACACCCCGGCGCGACTCACACGAGCGCTAGGAAGCTGCGGTGCGTCTGACGGAGCACCTGAAAGGTACACGAGCCGTGTGATCTAAGTGGGTCATATTTGAATCGGTAGTAATGATTCTGAGTTGCACGCCGCAAAGGACCAGCTTGGCTTTGCAGAAAAGGCTGCCAATGAGCACCTCATCTGTAGTCTGAAATAAAGCCTATTATACATCCAACAAACATGCTGGAGGAAGAAAATCACTTAATTTGTGTACTATATTAAGTCAGCTCGTATGTGTGTGTGTGTGTGTGTGTGTGTGTGTGTGTGTGTGTGTGTGTGTGTGTGTGTGTGTGTGTGTGTGTGTGCAGTCTGTCTGGCTCATCTTCAAAACCTGTGCCGGTAAATCATTATCTATGGCCGACTCACCGAGGATCTCTCAAATTGTCTCTCTCCTGGAGTGGAGGGGGAGCGGCGGTGGCTTTTTACTCTGGCAGTCCTTCCTTACTCCTTCCTGTCTGTTCTGCAGCCTGAATGTTTTATTTCATTGTGCAGGAAACTGCGGCGCGGGGCCTTGCTCAGTGCTGTACATAATCCAACCTGTGGGCTAGCAAGGTGGTGCAATTGACCTTGGCAGAGAAAAAGAAGATAGAAATGTAACGGAGCAGCATGGAAAGAGAGAGAACAGAATGACTACGGGGGAGGGAGGGGAGGGGAGGGGAGGGGGAGGACATGTCTTCCTCCACCAGAGCGCCAACTGGGAATGCAAGTTGCGAGCTTGTGCAAGTCTTTCTTTTATATTTATTCAAGATGGGTGGTCCACCGCTGCAGGAGAAGCGCTTCCACTGATGAGACCTGGGGGGGGGGGGGGATAAGAGTTAAAAAGTCCAGTCTGGGTGTTTAGCATGCAGGACGGCAAGCAAACTAGTACCACGATGAAGATGGATGTTAAAAAAAAAATAAAACCCAACTTCTCAAAAAATATACAAAGCACCGGTCTTAGTCTCCTCCTCCTCCCCCCCCCCGGCTCCTTTCCCAGCTTGCAGACTTGGGCTACGTGTGGGGTTTTTTTGCTGCAGCGATACCCCACACACATTCATAACGATTAAAAAACAAATCACACCAACCGAGACGCCACACTGGGAGCACTTGAAAGTGTCGAGGAGATGTTCTCCAAATCTCCGGGCTGTGCTGGAGCTGTTAACTTTACGGAATACATATTCTAGACCGTCTACTTTCATATTCCATGTTTTCACCTTTACAATGGGGCCTCGTATGAAACATGTATAAGTGTGCCTGGTGTCAGACAGTACATATATATATATATATATATATATATATATATATATATATATATATTATATATATATATATATATATATATATATATATATATATATATATATATATATATATATATATATATTAAGACGAGCAGAAGAATAAATCAAATCTTCCCGGGTGGCATAGCGGATTATTCCGTTGCCTACCAACACGGGGATCGGCGGTTCGAACCCCCCTTGTTGCCTCCGGCTGGGTCTGGCTTACTGGCACAATTACTGACACAACTGGCCGTGTCTGCGGGTGGGAAGCCGGATGTGGGGTTTGTGTCCTGGTCGCTGCACTAGCGCCTCCTCCGGTCAGTCGGGGCACCCGTTCGGTGGGGGGGACTGGGGGGAATAGCGTGATCCTCCCACGCGCTACGTCCCCCTGGTGAAACTCCTCACTGTCCGGTGAAAAGAAGCGGCTGGCACACGTGGTGGTCTGCAGCCCTCTCCGGATCGGCAGAGGGGGTGGAGCAGAGACTGGGACGGCTCGGTAGAGTGGGGTAATTGGCCGGGTACATTGGGGAGAAAAGGGGGGGCGGGGTAAATGAATCTACAGCCGATAATACACGTCATGAATGCGGTTCATTTAGATTTGTCATGAAGCTTACCCCATACCTGACAACACACACACACACACACACACACGGCTGAATCCCACCCACCACGGACTGAGGGCATTAATGATGCATGGATAAAACGGCTGCTT